>NC_051215.1:2986878-3009378 GCF_015220715.1 Pygocentrus nattereri
TTAAATAAGTCATCTAATAATTATTGATAATAGAATGTTAATGAACATAGAACGATATGAAGAATGTATGGTGATGTATTGTGGTTGTATCGATCAGCCCTCGAGCAGAATTAACCACATCTACCAACCAGCTCTGGCAGGAGAAGCTGAGACCTGCGGAATTCCAAAAGGTGCTTTACACTGAAAGAAGTTCTCTCTCTCTCTCTGTCTCTCTATCTGTCTCTCTATCTGTCTTTCTCTCTCTCTCTGTCTCTCTCTCTCTCTCTCTGTCTCTCTATCTGTCTCTCTCTCTGTCTCTCTCTCTCTCTTTCTCTCTCTCTGTCTCTCTCTGCCTCTCTCTCTCTCTCTCTCTCTCTCTCTCTCTCTCTCTCTCTCTCTCTCTCTCTCTCTCTTTCTCTCTCTCTCTCTGTCTCTCTCTCTGTCTCTCTCTCTCTCTCTCTCTGTCTCTCTCTCTGTCTCTCTCTCTCTTTCTCTCTCTCTCTCTGTCTCTCTCTCTGTCTCTCTCTCTCTCTGTCTCTCTCTCTCTCTCTCCCCCCCCCCCCCCCCCCCACTTCTCCCTCTCATTCCGCCTCTCCATTTTCATGCTCTGCCACCTAGAGTATCTTTTGCTATCGCTCCGCCACTCTGGAAGTGGCAGTTTTACAGATGGACCATCAGCTTAAAGAGAGAGAGGGAAAAGGAGAAAAAGAATGAGCTGAGAGAGAGAAAGAGGGAGAGATTGAAAATAGAGAGAGGAAAGAGTGAAAGGTTGAAATAAGAATGAAAAGAAGACAGAGGAAAAAAAAGAGAACAAAAGGTAAATAGACAGAACAAGAGGGAGAAAGAGAGAATGAATGAATGAAAGAAAAAAGGAAGATAATGAGTAACAGAGAGAAAAAGAAAAAAGAAAAGTGAAAGAGAAAAAGAATGACGCAACAGTCAGAAAAAATAGAGAGAAAAGTCAAAGGTAGAAATAAGAGTGAAAAGAAAAAAAATGTAACTAGACAGAAAGAGAGAGAGGGAAGGGGAAGAAGGAGAGAGAGAGAAGGGGAAGGAGAGAGAGAGAGGGAAGAGGAAGGAGAGAAAGAGAGAGAGAGAGAGAAGGGGAAGAAGGAGAGAGAGAGATAGAGAGAGAGGGAAGGGGAAGAAGGAGAGAGAGATGGAGAGAGAAGGGGAAGAAGGAGAGAGAGAGATAGAGAGAGAGGGAAGGGGAAGAAGGAGAGAGAGATGGAGAGAGAGTAGGGGAAGAAGGAGAGAGAGAGAGAGAGAGAGAGGGAAGAGAGAGAGAGAGAGGGAAGGGGAAGAAGGAGAGAGAGAGAGAGGGAAGGGGAAGAAGGAGAGAGAGAGAGAGAGAGAGAGAGGGAAGGGGAAGAAGGAGAGAGAGGGAAGGGGAAGAAGGAGAGAGAGAGAAGGGGAAGAAGGAGAGAGAGATATAGAGAGAGGGAAGGGGAAGAAGGAGAGAGAGATAGAGAGAGAGGGAAGGGGAAGAAGGAGAGAGAGATGGAGAGAGAGAGTAGGGGAAGAAGGAGAGAGAGAGAGAGAGAGAGTAGGGGAAGAAGGAGAGAGAGAGAGAGAGAGTAGGGGAATAAGGAGAAAGAGAGAGAAGGAAGGGGAAGAAGGAGAGAGAGAGAGAGAGAGAGTAGGGGAAGAAGGAGAGAGAGAGAGAGAGAGAGAGAGTAGGGGAAGAAGGAGAGAAAGAGAGAGAGAGAGAGAGAGAGAGAGTAGGGGAAGAAGGAGAGAGAGAGAGAGAGAGAGAGTAGGGGAAGAAGGAGAAAGAGAGAGAAGGAAGGGTAAGAAGGAGAGAGAGAGAGAGAGAGAGAGAGAGAGAGAGTAGGGGAAGAAGGAGAAAGAGAGAGAGGGAAGGGGAAGAAGGAGAGAGAGAGAGTAGGGGAAGAAGGAGAGAGAGAGAGAGAGAGAGAGTAGGGGAAGAAGGAGAAAGAGAGAGAGGGAAGGGGAAGAAGGAGAAAGAGAGAGAGGGAAGGGGAAGAAGGAGAGAGAGAGAGTAGGGGAAGAAGGAGAAAGAGAGAGAGGGAAGGGGAAGAAGGAGAGAGAGAGAGTAGGGGAAGAAGGAGAGAGAGAGAGCGAGAGTGAGCGGGCAGTGGGGGGGTCTGGGTGTTCTGATTGGTTCAGTTCTATCAGGTCTGTTTGGGCCGTGACGGACCTGATTGTAGTGAGTGTGTTTTGTCAGTATGTTGTTCAGGCTAAACCTCGAGCTCCCTAAATCTCCCGTGAGCTCGTGTTTATTCACGGAACACCTAAAGGAAAACACTCCTGAACAGCCTCGCTGTACTGTGAGGCTCTATTCATGTTTCAGTGAGGCGGGCTGGGGGGCCGACTCAAGGCAGACCTGAGCAGAAATTAGGGGAGGGCACTGTGGTAAAATAATTTCACTTGACGATAATTTCACAAGTCGTATGCTGATATTTAGTTTTTTGGAGGTTTGATGTGTTGGACCTGATTCAGTGCTCCAGCAAACACAACAGGACAGACCTAGACGCCACATTTACAGCTCTAATGAGGTGTGCAGTTGTTCAGTGTTCTAGATATACTGTTGACACCCACAACATGCTCAGAAAAACATCACGATAATGATAACACATTGTCTTATCAGTCTGAAGTCGCTGATAAAACCAGTGGTAAAGTACTGGTGATAAACTGTGAAAGGCCTGGATGGCGATGACCCAGGTCTGACCTTACGTTTGACCCTGTCACCTACCATATGACCTCTCCTTAGCCACGTAACTTGAGCTGTTAAACACAAAAGCCACTGCTGAACTAGAAAGTGCAGTGCTGTGCAGAGGACAGAGGCCTGAGGAAGTGGTTTAAAACGGCTTATTTATGTAGTATATCACCGCTGTTGGAACAAAACCTCGTATCTCCATTTTTGTTGCTTTTCTGTTTTTGACATAATTTGAAAACGTCTGTTTTGCTTCACATTGTGTGCAAATTTCATGATAAATGGGCCAAAGAAACCAACCCAGAATCACTTAGAAAAAAGTCTGGTTCCATTGACTTACATTAAAGATAACGTATGTTTTTTCCTTCTCCTGTAAAGTTACCGTTTTGGAGATGGCCTGAACTGAGTTACTGTCGTTCCCAATCGCTCGTGGAATATTTAGCAGTGAGGAAATTTCACGACTGGACTTGTTCCACAGGTGGCGTCCGATCACGGCACCACGCTGGAATTCACTGAGCTCCTGAGAGCGACCCATTCTTTCACTAATGTCTGTAGAAGCAGTCTGCAGGCCGAGGGGCTCGGCTTTACACACCTGTGGCCATGGAAGTGACTGGAACACCTGAATTCAGTGGTTTGGATGGGCGAGTGAAAACTTTAGGCAATACTGTGTATCACTTCATAGGATAGTACATTATTTGTAAGGGTAAGTTAAGCTTGAACTATATTTGTATGTATTATATTAAACTTTTATATCAAACTCAAATATGTCATTTTAATGTTGATCCTAATTCAGTTCTTATTTACTAACATTTGGGACTGAATTTCAGTTACTTCATTAATAAAACGTGGCATCATTGTGTAACTCAGGCCTATAACAGTGAGCATGTGAAATAAGGATTGTATTACAGTATTTTGAAATAACACCAACAAATACTGTCTAATAAAAAGGGAAAAACCCATGACTCGCCTTCCTAGCCTGCTGGAATCTCACTGCAGCAAAAATGTAGAAGTTGGCAGCCTGTAAATAGTTTTAAATATAACTTTCTCGGGTGGCCTAAGACTTCTGCTCTGTAGATTATCAAGTTCGGTGCGTCCCTCGAGGCCACGGCTTTAGTGGAGTAAGTTAAAGGAGTAAACAGTGACGGCCCAGGACGACTGGCTGTAACCCCATAGCCTGGTGTGGACAGAGCGATAACTGCTCTGAGTGACCTTGTGAACTCACTGTACAATTACAGATTACCAGCTGTAGAGACCCCTAGTGGGAGAACAGGGGCGGTGCACTGTCTCAACCAGGATACAAGCTGTTTAAATGCACATATTCTACTGTAATAAGCTGTAAGAATGAGAATCTGCTATGATTCACTTGCAGGTGAATGCTCTGTGGCTGTGGCCTGTTTATACATGCTGAACGGGCAGTTTAACAGATAGTGACCTATGCACATTTTGTCACTTTATTAGAAATGCTTCTCGTGTAGCTCCACCTTGCTGGTGCACAGAGACTGAAGCTTATCTGTTGATGCACGGTTTGTGTTAGCCAACCTGTAGCCCTTCATTGGTGGTCAGTTTCTGACCACAGAGCCACTCTGGCTGGATATTTTCACCCGAACACATACAATATCCCTCCAAAGGTTTGTAGACGCCTGCTCTTCCAGCATTTCTTCTGAAATGAAGGGTGTTAATAGTGAGTTTGTGCTGCAGTAACAGCCTCTACTCTTCTGGAAAGGCTTTACACTAGATGGAACATTGCTGTGCCGATCTGATTGCAGTCAGCCACAAGAACGTTAGTGAGGTCAGGTACTGATGTTGGATGGTCAGTTCTGGATCACTCCAACTCATCAACTGGAAGGAGCTCCATCATTCCAGAGAACGCAGAGAACTCCAGCTGGACACCTTAAAGTTTCTGAATTCACTCATTAGAAGTGCTGTCTGGATAATTTTGGCAGTAAAATCTATGTACAGGTAAATACATATAAATATATATATATATATATGTATATATACAGTGAGAGGCCAGTTAAGGGTCTTTGGCCCATGTTTAAAAAACTGAATCGAGCTCCTGTCCACTTCACCTGCTCGGCCGCGATGCCCTTGGACTTTTCCGCTGGTACTACTACAGTAATTTTCCCGCAGTCAGACGTTAGCGTGATTTAAACTAATGAATAAAACCCGCTATTTATCTACCGTGACGGAGTAAAGCACCTCGTTAATTGACTGCAGCCGTGATTGATTGACGCTCTGGTGGGTTTGATTGACAGCTCTTGACTCCGTGTCTCATCAGGTCCCGGCTGAGATGCCCCTCCCCAGGGCGGGGCAGGGGGGCGGTCTCCGTGGCAACCCGCCCGACGTAATGGTGAGAGCCTCCTTAGTTTGAGTGATTTGACTGAGTGACACTGTCTGCAGTGAACGGCAAAGAACAAAAAAACAAGCAGTAGAAGAATGAACTTCTTCTCCATCTATGGTTCTATAGATGTTCCTCAAACAGTCTAGTGGGTTCCGTGTAGCCCGCAGTTGGGAAAAACTTTGCATGGTCAACAAAAACATTCTGAACGTGTGTCACTGATACAGCACATTTGTCTTACACGGCTGTTAAGGTAAATGTTCCATCAGAGTATGAATTTACATTTTTATTCATTGCCTTTCAGTTTTATTCTCAGTATCCTGCATGGTTTGGAACAATTGATCAAGTAGTTTTGATCAATTGTGTAGAGTTGTGGGAGGAAGCTCTGGATTTTGTGATGAGCTGCAAAATTCAGACTTTCGGTTAAAGACTAGGAGAGTCTTTGATGACTGCAAGGCCTCATAGCAGCATGGACTTGGCCAATAAATTTCCCCTCTCAGCCCAGACGTACTCAGTCAGCAAGGACATGTTTGGTGTCTGAGGTTTGCTTTAGTTTTGTATTGGAGCTAAGAGGCTAATGTAGCTATGAAGTAATGGAAGCCAATGTACAGCCACTGGCATTGTGTAGACCGTATGCCTACACTGGCGTCTGCTCTTAAGTAATCTCATACTGTTTTCTATAGATATGGACAATATGTGCTGACAGCGTTCAGCTAGGTGGCTGCTAGCTTCCACGTGTAAGTGATGCAATGTACTATTGTCCATGTTTATTGATCACAGTGTGTCATACAGTGTCAGAAACCACATGATCAGGTATATAAGAGATCCTGAACAGCTCCACACGGTTTGTGATATCCATACATTGGTATACATAATCTTCTATTACTTGTTGGCTACATTAGCTTTATAGCTCCAGTGTAAACCTAAAGAAGGAAACCCCAGACACCGAACATGTCTTGGATGATCGACCGCATTTGGTCTAAGAGTGAAAACTATGCAAATGAGATATTTTGCTGATCTATTCCTTCAAATTATTCTGAATTCTGAAATGGTGACTTCCAAAGGGAACTCCACAGATTTTTCAAAGTTCTGTATATTTAAATTGATGAGATGTTGACAGGGTCATTCAGAGCGCTTTGGTGTGAAAGGCTGCGTTCTAGAGTAACTTAGAGTCAGAACTGCTCACAGTGGTGGTGATGGGAACAAGACGTCCCCCTCTAAAAGCTCCTCACAGAAAGTTCCTACATGAAATGGTTCTGAATTCACTGCCTGATGACAGTTTTGAGAGGGTGTTGGGCTAAAACATGTTTCACAGTGAAGGAGTATATGCAGAGCATTGTGAGGCAAAATAGCCCCAAAACAGATTGTTTTTTTTTTCAGATTCATCACTATTTTTTCATCACCATCATAAACATTCCATATAAGCTCAGAAGACTCGTGTGGGTTCTCTGGTAGTTTTGATGGTAAATACAGTGTCTATATCTGTGTTGTAGTCATGGCGACCCCTGGTTCCCATCACCACCACTGTAAAGACGTCTGAACCATTTCACACCAAACCCCTCTGAGTGACTCTGATTACGTCCCACACACTGAATGTATGTAGATTTTGGGAATTTTTTCTGGAATTTCTGGATTAAATAGGAATCAGTTGAGCTTATTATTAATCACTGTATTTCACTGCGTTGTGCATTGTTACATTAATACAGTCTGTTTGATAATTGAATGTGTGCCAGATGTGTCAGTCAAACAAATGTTGATTAAGGATCTGAGTGTGGAATAGAAACAGCACTTTTCCAGCACTGGAAAGGCGTTCTCTGGAGTGATGGAGCGCTAGCCAACATCTTTGGGATGAGTTGGAATGATCCAGAACTGACCATCCAACATCAGTACCTTACCTCGTTAATGCTCAATCAAATCCTCACAGCAATGTCCCAACATCTGGTGTAAAGCCTTTCCAGAAGAGTAGAGGCTGTTACTGCAGGACAAACTCACTATTAACACCTAAATATCAGAAGAAACGGTGGAGGAGCAGGTGTCTACAAACTTTTGGACACACAGAGTAGTTATAACACAGGTGGAGTACTTGGATTTTAAGGCAGCAGGTTGCACAGCACTGCTTTAACAACCACTGACTTGAAGACCTATTTGAACTTTTCATGCCCAGTGTAGGAAGATCTGTGTTGCTGAGGCCGTACGTTACAGTGATTTCACAGTAAATTAATTTACAGCATGAACATGTACAGGGTATATGTTCAATAAACAGTTCAATTTATTACCAATAATAATCATATTGAACAGTTCTTACGTATAGCAGTGTAGTTTGTTAATAGTAGGCTGCGGTTGCCAAGCAACACGGCAATCAAAGATTATTTCATACTGTTGCTGTTTAAAAGTTTGGAATTCCTTATTTTCATGAAAAATTTAGAAACTTGCAGGTACATACGTTACTGCGTGAAAGTTTTAGGCATCTAAGCAAATTGTTAAACAATCTACCTCAGCAGTGAGTTTATCACAATATACATTAGAATAAAGTCGTATTCATAATTCAAGTAAACAGAAAAACAATAAAGAGTAACAAGAATTTCTTGGGTCCATATTTTTCCTGGACACCTTCACAGCCGCCACAGAGACTCGTTAATATCATCAATTACATCATGAGCTCAATTTACTGAGCTCTGATTGGTCAAACCAGGAGCTGCTTTTTAACTACATGTAATACTGGACTTCCTCGAGGAGCGGCTTGGAGATGGGTAAACAAGCAAACATCCAGAAAATCACTGTTTATTATTTATATAATAATTTAGCAAGGAATTACTATGAATACATAATTATATAATTTATCATTTAATAACTTATTGATGTTTCCAAGACAATTACCATCATATACTACACTGTAATTTATTGGTGAAAAAATAACAAACTTGCATTAATTGATCAAATTTAGTTTATGTGTGTGTCAAATGTGTGGAGAAATGAGTGTTTTTCTCTTTTTACATTGGAGCTCAAAATTATTTTATAAAAAGATACTGATTTCATAAATGTAACCAAAGGAACGGTTAACAGTAATGGATTATATCGCTGTTGTCGGAAGAAAACCTTGTATATCCAAAATAGTAACTTTACAGGAGAAGGGAAAAACCTGCTGTACTTTTAATGTAAGTCAATGGAACCAGAATTTTTCCCAAGTCAATTTAGGTCGTTTCTTTTTGTCCATTCATCATGAAATGTATGTACAATGTAAAGGGTAACAGGCATTTTCAAATGATGAAAAAATGTCAAAAAAGGAGATACCAGGTTTTCTTCCGACAACATCGTTATACAATAAACAATAAAGTTTAAAGTGAGTCTGAGATTTTTTTCCAAAACACATGAACTCAAATCAATGCATTTTTGAATTCCTGCTAAATTTATCTGGTGTTCATCAAACTGTACTGGAAGCTGGTGTTGACGTTTTTTGTTTGTCTTGCAGAGTTTTGCTGAAAACACGATGAACGAGCTGCTGGGCTGGTACGGTTACGACAAGGTGGAGTTACGAGACTCCGACGACATCGAGATACGCAACTATCCCGACGGAGAACTCCGGCAGCACATCTCAGTGCTGAAAGGTGAACAGCGTTTACCACCAAATCAGCAACACTACATTAAATCTTGCTATCCACTCTGTCTAGTGAAATATGATGCCCTCTGCATGTACACTGACTGGCCACTTTATCAGAAACCCCTCATTTATAACTTCGTCTCCCTGTTTCAGAAAAACCAGTATAGACCTGCTTGGCTGATGGCCAGCAGAACGCACATATGCTGTGTTTTGGATGCTGGCATGCTGGTCAGCAGCACAACTATGCTATGCAGCGCTAGACCAGTATAAACCAGCATATTCATGCTGGTCCGTGCTGGTCTTTTCAGCAGGGCTTGCTGGTGTACAGTTAGAAAATGTAGCCCATGTGTTGATGCACAGTTTGTGTAAGACAGACACAGTGGTCTTGTGGTCAGAAACTGACCAATAAAGAACAGGGTAGAGGAACGGCTTATCAATCAGCATCAGACTAAGCTACATTCTGGAATTGTACCCCTGTATAGTGGAGCTATAAACTAGGCGGAGCTCATAAAGGCAGTCATGGGCTGGAGGTTAGGGAACTGGCCCTGTGACTGGAAGGTCGCTGGTTCGATCCCCAGTGCCGACAGTCGATGACTGAGGTGTCCTTGAGCAAGACACCTAACCCCCAACTGCTCCCTGGGTGCCGTGGATAGGGCTGCCCACCGCTCCGGGCAAGTGTGCTCACTGCCCCCTAGTGTGTGTGTGCTCACTAGTGTGTATGTGGTGTTTCACGGATGGGTTAAATGCGGACGTGAAACTTCCCCGTTTGTGGGATTAAAAAAGTGTCACTTAATCTTAAAGTGACCTGTGAGTAGAAGCATGAGGAATGTGGCCAGTGAGTGGAAGTGCAAGGTAGGTGTTTCTAATAAAGTGGCCAGTGAGTGGAAGCACAAGGTGGGTGTTTCCAATAAAGTGGCCAGTGAGTAGAAGCACAAGGTGGGTGTTTCTAATAAAGTGGCCAGTGTGTGGAAGCACAAGGTGGGTGTTTCTAATAAAGTGGCCAGTGAGTGGAAGCACAAGGTGGGTGTTTCTAATAAAGTGGCCAGTGAGTGGAAGCACAAGGTGGGTGTTTCTCATAAAGTGGCCAGTTTCGTGGAAGTCACTTCCAATAAAGTTGACAGCAAACAACAGAATACATGCTTCTACACAGACGGTCCGCTTGAAACTCTCATCTCTCACTGTCCACTTCATGAGCTCCACTTTTTATCATTAATGCCAGAAAATATCAGTGCTACTTGCTGATGTGGCTGTAGCAGCGAATGGACGCCAGTATTCACCAGTTGGCGCGTAATGTGTGTAATGTTATTTTGGGGGCTGTCCATTTTCGTTTAATGTTAGCAACTTACACTTTTTTGACTGGACGGCTTCTGCGCCGTAGCATTAAGCTCTTATTATCCCTTCTGAGCACACAGATGACTTTCTTAACATCTACACTGAGTTTTCCTGCGGGAGCCGAAACAGCCGAGGAACCTAAGTGGAGTAAGAACTGCAGCTAGTGTTAGCATCTGTAGTGCTGACAGTAAAAGACAGAAGTTAAATTCCTAAACTCTCCTCATTGTTCCTCCTGTGAAAACATTCGGCTGGTGCCCTTATCCCGGGCTCATGCAGCCGCCTGCGAGGTGCCCCCAGTTAGCGCATTAGCGTGACTTAAATTGTCAACCATCTTCGGCAGCTTGGAGAGATTGGACACAATGAAGAAGCTAATCCCCCTCCCCTCCGAAGAAGCGCACTAGTCCCATCCCCCGCTCTCACAGAAAGGAGAGATTTAGCGTTTACAGAGTGCTGTGGTGCGATGCTGTTAGCAGCATCGCGCTAACGCGGCACGCCTGCCCCGAGATTGGCCCCATAATTACATTCCGCCATCGTACAAATCCACGGCTACAGATTGCGATACTCTGCCATTGTTGGCGGACGAAGCTGGAAGTGGCGAGATTAGGGACGAGACAATCAAACTTAATTAACTCATTTAGACTTAATCCCTATCAGCTCTCATGCACAGTCAAAATGACAAATGAGTTTCTGGAAATCTGCCCGTGTCGTGTTTTGCCGCTGTGCAGTCAGCAGCAGGTGTAGAGGCGCGGTGGAAGTGACTTTCGTTGAGTGTTTTTTGTCTCTGCCACGCAGGACTTGGTTCCGTGTGTTTGTTAGGTCACTAAGTAGGACACATTCCGTCTGCGCGGTCTAGACTGCAGCTGGGCCGCAACAGAAACGACACAGACGTCAAGCGGCCACTTTATTAGAAACCCCTCTCTTGTGGCTGTAGTTACAGACTGTAGCCCGTCTGTTTAGCCCTTCATCAGTGGTCAGTTTCTGACCGCAGAGCTGCTTTTTGCTGAATGTTTATTTCTAGGTGGGGGACCACTGTCTGATACATTCATACCAGCACCAGCACACACTAGCATGTCAGTCCCGCTGCTGTGCTGAGAGATGATAATCTGGGCAACGGCAGTTCCGTGGTCAGAAACTGACTAATGATGAACGCGACATGTAATGTGACGTGAAACGAAGGAGTTTTCAAATCTTTATCTTCATCGTCGTGGTTTGGTTTCGAGTCCAGATGCTGCAGTGGACTTGCTGCCGAGGCTGCTGTCCAAACCGCTGTGTTCTCTCTCTCCTTCTCCATCCTTCTAGAAAACTCTCTGCCAAAAGCGTCCACGGCCGAAAACAGCGGTTCTCCGCCTCACGCCAACAGCTCCAACTCCACCCCCACCCCACGGAACGGCGTCATCGCAGAAACGGCCGGTAACCCCTCCTCCTCTTCCTCCTCTTCGACAACAGTTGCCAAGGAGCAAGGGGGCCTGCCAATCATCGTGCCCCTGATCCCGCCCCCTCTTATCAAACCACCAGCAGGTAAGAGTTTAACCCTTTAGAGTGTTTCTGAAGAATTGAGAGTGTTTCAGCAACATGTTGCTGAGTTTTATCCACTTTTTCCGCTGAGCAGAGCACAAAAACGCGGAACCTGATTGGTCCTCTTATGTCCTAACTGAGAGTTCTTGGTCTTCCAGATCTGGACATCCACAGTTCCCGTTAACTGCCATTTCTTAATTACGTTTTGGACAGCTAATATTACGAGCGGACAGCACTTCGATATCATCACCCGCTTTGTAGGAATCAAATAGCTTCATTTTCAGATCCTCGGCCAGCTGCTTAGAGAAGTCGATGGTTGTTGAGTGTCAGGATTGAAAGGATTGAAGAGTCAACAAATTTATTATGCTCAGCTGACAACTCCTAATGACATTTCCTGACCTGCCTAATCAGCCCTAACAAGTCAACTAAGGCCTAACTGGCCAGACTTTTAAACATTGTGATAATAATAAGATATTAATAACGAGATCATCGTTCAATCTGAGTGTAGAAAAAAAAAACATTAAAGCCGCCCGTCATGAGAATAACTTACAAAAATAGCTGTACTCACATGCATGCGTTTAAAAGTATCCATTGCATACACCCAAATAGTTGTGTGTGTATACGTGTGTCTGCATGTGTGCATTTGTGGTAATGCGAGCTGTGTGTGTATTTAGATTGAGAAACAGATGGCGTGGAGTCTAACTTCCATGGCAACACCCCCCCAGCCTGCTGAATAATGCATGAGCTGCTGCAGCTACATGCAAGCTCTTTTAACACGTAAAACCTGGGACAGTCAGGGGCTGCGAGGGCCATTCCAACAGCTTTAGCTTGCAGTAATTGATGGCAGATATGGAGGCATGTTTTTGATTATCATATTATAGCAAGCTGCAGCTTCTTGAATGATTGTGTCATTTTTGCTTCCAGAACTTGCTGATTTTTAGTAGAATATGTTCTTCTATCCACCCCTGTAGTGTTTGCTACCAGCTGTCACACTAGTTGGAAGCACACTCTATCCACTCCCATGCTTAACAGTCAGCAAGGTGTTCTTTTCATCAAATGCTGCTCCTTTTTCTCCAAACATACCTTTGTATGCTGTTTGTGGCCAAAAAATTAGATTTTTTTAGCACTTGCTTTGAAAATGCCTCTGCATCCTTTCTTCAGTAACGCTCGGATGTTCAGGCTTTGTGTTGTTCAATCACGCAGCTCTTAATCTGTGTTTTCCCGGAAGGGTATGCCTTGATGCGTAAAATTAAATTCCCAGGAATCAGGAGCCCGGCCTTCATACTTTCACCGAATAACCACACCCACGCGGTGGTGGCGTGTTAGTGTGTGTTGTACCGGTACGAGTGGATCAGACACAGCAGCGCTGCTGGAGTTTTTAAACACTGTGTCGTGTCCACTCACTGTCCACTCTATTAGACACTCCTACCTTGTCGGTCCATCTTGTAGATGTAAAGTCAGAGACGACAGCTCATCTGCTGCTGCACAGTTTGTGTTGGTCATCCTCTAGTCCTTCATCAGTGGTCACAGGACGCTGCTCACAGGACGCTGCTCACAGGATGCTCTCGACTGGATACTTTTGGGTGGTGGACTATTCTCAGTCCAGCAGCGACACTGAGGTGTTTAAAAACTCCACCAGCACTGCTGTGTCTGATCCACTCAGACCAGCACAACACACACTAACACACCACCACCACGTCAGTGTTACTGCAGTGCTGAGAATGACCCACCACCCAAATAGTACCTGCTCTGTGAGGGTCCATGGGGGTCCTGACCACTGAAGAACAGGGTAACAAAGTATCAGAGAAACTGTGTAAAAGTTATGGTACATTTTATGTTTTATGTTTTTTTTTCTCTCAGTGTTAAACTTTGAATGAATTAAAATTGTCCACTAAAATTTACAGAAAGATTTCATATTTATTGTTGTCAATTTACTATCACTTAAATCAAAAAAACATAATTTGTCAGCTTTTTGTATCATACATGCAATATATACAGTCAATAGTTCAGGTACTCTGTGATTGTAGCCTCTCACTTTTATTCATACAGCTCGTGGATTGTTGTTACGGTGGAGGCTTTCGAGGGGACCTGGAGCTCCACTGTGCTGTGGCTTTTGTTAGTTTGCTGCTTGTTGATTTCTCCATAGTTCTCCTTAAGTGCAAGTGTAAGTCTGCTGGAGGGCATGAAGTTATCGCTTTAAAAGCCAGTTAAAAGTTGTATTTTGTGTAATTTAGGGAGACCCGGATAGTGGGTGCAATTGGGCACAACTAAATTGGTAAGAAAACTGGGAAAACTTGCAAAAAAAAACTGCATTTAAACAAGAGGGTTACAGTCACAGGTTCAGTCAAAGCAGCATACAGTGCACTGCAGCTGGGCTTCAGCCTGCATTACTGAGGATGGGTCAAAAGGTCAAAATAAGAATGTGTTAACATGTTAGTATATACTCAGAAAATCAACAAAACGTCATTTGAGCTCACGTTCTGATAAAAGCATAAAAACAAACTGGTGTGTGTGTGTGTGTGTGTGTGTGTGTGTGTGTGTGTGTGAGAGAGGGGTTCAGGTTTCTTGCTCTTTAACTGTAGTTAACAGAAAGTAATCACAGGTGCGGAACACGCTTAGGATCTCAGATACTGACTGGATCAGGTGGACCTGGAGCTCCACACCACCAGTGAACCAGTGATCTCAGACTGACCGCTTCACCGTTACAGTCCATACAGCACTATGGTCAGTAAAACTGCCAGTATCAGGTTTAGTCCGGTCTGTGTAACACTGCAGTCAGTAAAATATAGGCTGACAATATTTGGCCTATTTGTCAATATATACAATACAGTGGGGCAAAAAAGTATTTAGTCAGCCACTGATTGTGCAAGTTCTCCTACTTAGAAAGATGAGAGAGGTCTGTAGTTTTCATCATAGGTAAACTTCAACTATGAGAGACAAAATGAGAAAAAATAATCCAGGAAATCACATTGTAGGATTTTTAAAGAATTTATTTGAAAATTATGGTGGAAAATAAGTATTTATTTTATATTAAGCAATTGTAAGAAAATGGAAGACTTACAAGACCATTGATAATCTCCCTGGATCTGGGGTCCACGCAAGAGCTCATCCTGTGGGGTCAAAATGATCATGAGAACGGTGGGCAAAAATCCCAGAACTACATGGAGGGACCTGATGAATGACCTGCAGAGAGCTGGGACCAAAGTAACAAAGGCTACCCTCAGTAACACACGACGCCGAGAGGGACTCCAATCCTGCAGTGCCAGGCGTGTCCCCCTGCTTAAGCCAGTACATGTTCCATCTGAAGTTTACCAGAGAGCATATGGATGATCCAGAAGAGGACTGGGAGAATATCATGTGGTCAGATGAAACCAAAACAGAACTTTTTGGTAAAAACTCAACTCGTCGTGTTTGGAGGAAGAAGAATGCTGAGTTGCATCCCAAGAACACCAAACCTACTGTGAAGCATGGAGGTGGAAACATCAGGCTTTGGGGCTGTTTTTCTGCGAAGGGGACAGGACGACTGATCCGTGTTAAGGGAAGAATGAACGGGGCCGTGTATCGTGAGATTTTAAGTCAAAACCTCCCATCAATGATAGCATTGAAGATGGAACGTGGCTGGGTCTTCCAGCATGACAATGATCCCAAGCACACCGCTCAGGCAACGAAGGAATGGCTCCGTAAAAAGCATTTCAAGGTCCTGGAGTGGCCTACCCAGTGTCCAGACCTCAACCCCATAGAAAATTTGTGGAGGGAGTTGAAAGTCTGTTGCACAGCGACAGCCCCAAAACATCACTGCTCTAGAGGAGATCTGCAGGAGGAACGGGCCAAAATACCAGCTACAGTGCAAAACTGGTGAAGACTTACAGGAAACGTTTGACCTCTGTCATTGCCAACAAAGGTTATGTTACAGAGTATTGAGTTGAACTTTTGTTATTGACCAAATACTTATTTTCCACCATATTTTACAAATAAATTCTTTAAAAATCCTCCAATGAGATTTCCTGGATTTTTTTTCTCATATTGTCTCTCATAGTTGAAGTGAACCTATGATGAAAATTACAGACCTCCCTCATCTTTCTAAGTAGGAGAACTTGCACAATCAGTGGCTGACTAAATACTTTTTTGCCCCACTGTATATATTTATCCATATTAAGAGTTATTAGTATTTATTACATTGTTTCCTATTTCAGTTTTAAATCTGAATAATATTTTGTGCCTTAAAAAAGCTGATTAAAGAACATTTTTAGCCTCTTGTTTAGACACATTTTCTTAAAACGCTCAGTTTTTTTACTCTCCATAATGTTGCCCAGTATCAGACTCAGGCTGAGCGCTTTACTTCCAAAAGTACACGATACTAAACGACACGATAGCAGGAAGTTAAAATCATTCACCACTGTCTGAACAGCCCTGCGGCTGGGCTTCAGCCTAGACTGGGTCATAGGTCAAATCAGGAAAATGTTTTAACACGTCTGGGTTTTCTTTTTATGTCTTTTTTAAATAGAATTAGAGGGAAAGATGGGGTGAGTAGAATTAGAGTGGCACTCATTAGCTGTGTGTGTGTGTGTGTGTGTGTGTGTGTGTGTGTGTGTGTGTGTGTGTGTTATAAAATATGCATGCTGTGAGTTCAGAGTTATCGCTCAGCCTGCAGGGAGAGATTTAACATAATTATAAATTAGTCCCCTGTCTACAACTACAGACCGTTCATACAGAGAGGGTGGGGGGGGGGGGGGGGGGGGGGGGGGAAGAAAGACACAGAATGAGGAGAAAGAAACGGTGAGAGAGTAGATGGAGAGATAGTGGACAGGTAGAGAGACATGGAAAGAGAAAAAGAGAGAGACACAGAAAGAGTAGAGATGGAGGGTGAGAAGAGTAGAGAAGCATTGGGGAGAGACAAAGACAGGAAATAGAAAGAGAAAGGAAAGAGAAACAGAGACAGAGAGAGCTAGAGAAGAGAGAAAGAGAAAGAAAAGAGAGGGGAGAGAGTAGAAGGAGAGGGAGTGAGAGAGAGAGGAGAGAGAGAGAGTAGATGGAGAGAGAGATAGAGAGAGAGAAAAGAGTAGATGGAGAGGGAGTGTGAGAGAGAGAAGAGAGTAGATTGAGAGGAAGTGAGAGAGATAGAGAGAGAAGAGAGTAGATGGAGAGAGAAGAGAGTAGATGGAGAGGGAGTGAGTGTGAGAGAGAGAGAGAAGAGAGTAGATGGAGAGAGAGAGAGAGAGGAGAGTAGATGGAGAGGGAGTGAGAGAGAGAGAGAAGAGAGTAGATGGAGAGGGAGTGAGAGAGATAGAGAGAGAAGAGAGTAGATGGAGAGAGAAGAGAGTAGATGGAGAGGGAGTGAGTGTGAGAGAGAGAGAGAAGAGAGTAGATGGAGAGAGAGAGAGAGGAGAGTAGATGGAGAGGGAGTGAGAGAGAGAGAGAAGAGAGTAGATGGAGAGGGAGTGAGTGAGAGAGAGAAGAGTAGATGGAGAGAGAGTGAGTGAGAGAGAGAGAAGAGAGTAGATGGAGAGAGAGTGAGTGAGAGAGAGAGAAAAGAGTAGATGGAGAGAGAGAGAGAAGAGAGTAGAGACAGAGAGAGAGAGAGAAGAGAGTAGATGGAGAGAGAGTGAGTGAGAGAGAGAGAAGAGAGTAGATGGAGGGAGAGAGAGAGAGAGAGAGAGAAAAGAGTAGATGGAGAGAGAGAGAGAAGAGAGTAGAGACAGAGAGAGAGAGAAGAGAGTAGATGGAGAGAGAGTGAGTGAGAGAGAGAGAAGAGAGTAGATGGAGAGAGAGTGAGTGAGAGAGAGAGAAAAGAGTAGATGGAGAGAGAGAGAGAAGAGAGTAGAGACAGAGAGAGAGAGAGAAGAGAGTAGATGGAGAGAGAGTGAGTGAGAGAGAGAGAAGAGAGTAGATGGAGAGAGAGTGAGTGAGAGAGAGAGAGAGTAGATGGAGAGAGAGATAGAGAGAGAGAGAGAGAGAGAGAGAGAAAAGAGTAGATGGAGAGGGAGTGTGAGAGAGAGAAGAGAGTAGATGGAGAGAGAAGAGAGTAGATGGAGAGGGAGTGAGTGTGAGAGAGAGAGAGAAGAGAGTAGATGGAGAGAGAGAGAGAGAGAGAGGAGAGTAGATGGAGAGGGAGTGAGAGAGAGAGAAGAGAGTAGATGGAGAGAGAGTGAGTGAGAGAGAGAGAAGAGAGTAGATGGAGAGAGAGTGAGTGAGAGAGAGAGAAAAGAGTAGATGGAGAGAGAGAGAGAGAAGAGAGTAGAGATAGAGAGACAGAGAGAGAGAGAGAAGAGAGTAGATGGAGAGAGAGTGAGTGAGAGAGAGAGAAGAGAGTAGATGGAGAGAGAGTGAGTGAGAGAGAGAGAAAAGAGTAGATGGAGAGAGAGAGAGAGAAGAGAGTAGAGATAGAGAGACAGAGAGAGAGAGAGAAGAGAGTAGATGGAGAGAGAGTGAGTGAGAGAGAGAGAAGAGAGTAGATGGAGAGAGAGTGAGTGAGAGAGAGAGAAAAGAGTAGATGGAGAGAGAGAGAGAGAGAAAAGAGTAGATGGAGAGAGAGAGAGAGAGAGAGAGAGAGAGAGAGAAGAGAGTAGATGGAGAGAGAGAGAGAGAGAGAGAAGAGAGTAGATGGAGAGTGAGTGAGAGAGAGAGAAGAGAGTAGATGGAGGGAGAGAGAGAGAGAGAGAGAGAGAGAGAGAGAGAGAGAGAGAGAAGAGAGTAGATGGAGAGAGAGTGAGTGAGAGAGAGAGAAGAGAGTAGAGACAGGGAGAGAGAGAGAGAGAGAGAGAGAGAGAGAGAGAGAGAGAGAGAGAGAGAGAAGAGAGTAGATGGAGAGAGAGAGAGTGAGAGAGACAGAGGAGAGAGTCTGTTCACGGTGAATGCAGAGCCGCTGTTACTCCACCTGTCGTAAAAACATCTAGGAACCAAAAACAGAGCGTACCATTTCACAGTGGCGGAGAAAAAGCACGTACTTCGCTGCTTAATCAGAGAACTTGTAGAGAGGAGAATTCCCACTCTATGATGTCTCAAACGCTAGAGGGCGCTCCTGAGTGAGTTCGAAATGAATGGGTTAAGATGGTTTTGATATAACGGGGGAAATAGGAAGTGGCCAGGCTCCTCAAAACTGGCTCTGGCTCAGTGCTCAATTCCTATTGGTAATCGGCAGGTCATTTCGTTCTTTATTTGCATAAAAAGTTAAACTCCGTCCACTTTGTGTCACCAACGTTCGCACCGCCTCCTGTCGCTGGAAATCGCCAGCTCTCATGAAGATGAGTGACCTGTATCTGTGAGCATCTCTATCCAGGTGGGAGTGGTCTCTCCCCGGATGACTAAGCCTAACGGAGACGACTGATGTCTTTTTTTTTCGTTTTGTTTTTACACTCATGTTGGAACTCTCCTGAACAACACACACTCATGAAAATCCCACACAAAAAGTGAAACATCCTCTGCCGGACCCCCACTCCCCCCTCCCTCAACACACACACACACACACACACAAATGCCTGTGAGCACAAAGATGTCATCACAGCCTGATGGGAAGGAGCTTATATCCAGTGGCATTCAGTGCAGTGTGTGGCTAAAACACACACTCTCTCATTCCCGCACACACACGCTGTGTGAAGAGGGTGGGGTGATGCAGGTTGACAAGCTGCTCTCAGCCTCCATCAGGAGAGGGAGAGAGAGAAAGAGAGGTAGAGTGAGAGAAAAGGAGAGTGAGGATAAAACAGAGAAAGGAACATTTTTAGGAGAAGGAGAGAGGCGGAAGTGCAGAAAAGAGAGAGAAAGAGGGACATGAATGAGGGTGAATAGAGAGAGAGAGAGAGAGAGAGAGAGAGAGAGAGAGAGAGTAAGGACATGAATGAGGGTGAATAGCGAGAGACAGAGAGAGAGAGAGAGAGAGAGAGAGAGAGAGAGAGAGTAAGGACATGAATGAGGGTGAATAGAGAGAGAGAGAGAGAGAGAGAGAGAGAGAGAGAGAGAGTAAGGACATGAATGAAGGTGAATAGCGAGAGAGAGAGAGAGAGAGAGAGAGAGAGAGCAGGGACATGAATGAGGGTGAATAGCGAGAGAGAGAGAGAGTAAGGACATGAATGAGGGTGAATAGCGAGAGAGAGAGAGAGAGAGAGAGAGAGAGAGAGTAAGGACATGAATGAAGGTGAATAGCGAGAGAGAGAGAGAGAGAGAGAGAGCAGGGACATGAATGAGGGTGAATAGCGAGAGAGAGAGAGAGTAAGGACATGAATGAGGGTGAATAGAGAGAGAGAGAGAGAGAGAGAGAGTAAGGACATGAATGAGGGTGAATATATATGTGTGTGTGTGTGTGTGTGTGTATATATATAGAGAGAGAAGGGGAGGGGCGGACTGACATGAATGAGGGCGAATAGAAAGAGAGGTAGAATGGGGAAAGGAAGAGAATTGAGAGAGAGAAAATGGAGAAAGAAACAGAACCAGCTTGAATGAAATAAAGTGGTTCACTAGTTGGATCTGCTTACTGTCTAACAGCAGCTTCAGATGAAACGATTATATATATTGCTGCTTCAGGCTGCTGTGTGTTTTGAGGTTGTTGTCTGTGGTAATTAATCGTGCGCTACAGACTCAGCAGATAGAGATCAGGTTCTAGAGATGCTGAAAAGTTCCTCTAACGGTGGTTGTGAATGTTCCTTGTTGCTTCTGTTGTTTCATGTGAGCATCACATTTTTCTGAGTGAGGTCAATTATAGATTAGATGTAGAACCGCAGTCCCCGCTGTGAGCTCTCAGCGTGTTCTCCAGACTCTTAGACACATCATGTTGTCTCCTCTGGCACGGGAAAACGTCTCCCCCAGCAACACACTCATCAAGTCTAGACACACACACACACACACACACACACACACACACACACACACAAACACTGCATTAAACCTAAAACACTCCAAGGACCCCCAGCGCTCAGAAGGTGTTTTTAAAAGTTTAATTCATCTTGGAAGGCTTATTATAATTATATTGATCGGTGTCTATATGTGTCACTATAGCACAGATTGAAACACAGTCTTGCTCAGTACATTCATAAGAAATTATTCAAGGGCGCATATAGCAGCACATCACAAACAAGCTCGAACCTATCACAGTCCAGTATGCTAAAATATGCTAATGAGGGGATCATGACATGGTGACGAGAAACGTGTAGCTACAGAACATCTGCACTAATGTTGCTGACTGGTTTGAGATGTTTGGACTATGCAGTTAGAAGCAATATACAAGCTTAAACCAATTACAGTCCAGTATGCAAAAATATGCTAATGAGGGATGCTGTGACAGGAAGCACATAACTACGGAACGTGCCTGCTCTAATGTAGCTAAGTGAATATGCTAATCAGGGGACAAAGTAACAGGAAATACAAGCTACAGAACCTGCGCTAACGTAGCTAATTAAATATGCAAATGAGCAGACGTAGTGAAAGGAAACATAACTACTGAACATGTCTGCACTAAGACAAGATTGCGTTGTTACACAAACATCTCAAGATAAGGTCTGTAGAGTCTTAGTAGCAGGTAACTACAGCTAGCAGGTAATAGATCGACAGATCGACTGATTGACTGATTGATTGATTGATTGAACTTTATTGATCCCGGAGTGAAATTGCAGTGTTAGTAGCAACACATATAATTACACGTAAATTTACATAATCTATGCAGAAAAATACAAAATAGAAATAAATCTAGAGAAATTAAATAAAGTATAAAAGTGTATCTACATATTTACACAGCATATGAGAGACTGGCTGTATTTACGGACAGCAGGCACCGAGTGGTGTGAGGTCGTCTAACAGCACATATTATAGACGTGACGAACTCTGAGGGGCATCAATATTGTAGTGTAAAGTGAAGTGCAGTGAAAGTGTCATTACAGTAATACCTGTGATAGACTGCACAGTGTGTGTTAATCAGAGAGGAGATACAGTGACGTGGTTCAGCTCAGTTCAGACAGCAGAGGATCAGTACCGCCTCTGCGGTCAGGAGACTCCCTGTAGAGCCGTATAGCAGTAGGTAAGAAAGATCTCACACGGCTCTTTAACACAGCGCAGCTGGAACCGTCGGCCACTGAGCGAGCTTCTCCGTTCTTCCAGTGCAGCATGCGGAGGGTGTGAGGTGTTGTCCAAGAACATGCTACAGCTTCACCCCCCACAGTACAGATTTGATTATGAGACTGAAACTCGCCTGATGCAATTTTGGAGACTAAAGACTCGAACCTGAGGGAGCAAACCGTCGTTTTTGAGTGTGCAGCCACCAGCTAAGCGTATGTTCCACTACTTCTTTAGCACCCAGGCTAAGCAGCTTAGTGAGCAGACAAAAACGTCTTAGGACACCACGAAAGGTTCAATATCTGCAACTTCAGAGGATAAAGATAGAAGGGGTTGATTTTGAAGTGACCAAAAGAAGGAATCTAACTTGTTCTGTCGCATATTGAACTGAGCCTTTAGCCTGCTAAGCTAGCACTACCCAGACAGCGAGCACAAATTAACACAAATAGCTCATCAGCCAATCACACGGCCGCAACTCAGTGCATTTAGGCGTGTAGAGGTGGTCAAGACAACCTGCTGAAGTGCAGACCGAGCATCAGAACGGGGAAGAAAGGGGATTTAAGGGGCTTTGAACGTGGCGTGGTTGTTGGTGCCAGACGGGCTGGTCTGAGTATTTCAGAAACTGCTGATCTGCTGGGATTTTCACACACAACCATCTCTAGGATTTACAGAGAACAGTCCGAAAAAGAGGAAATGTCCAGTGAGCGGTCAGTTGTGTGGACGAAAATGCCTTGTTGATGTGAGAGGTCAGAGGAGAATGGGCAGACTGGTTCCAGATGATAGAAAGGCAACAGGAGCTCAAATAACCAACCAGAATCTCTGAGGAACGTTTCCAACACCTTGTTGAAAGCGTGCCATGAAGAATTAAGGCAGTTCTGAAGGTAAAAGGGCAGCCTGGTGACAGTTTGCCCCTGCTGGTCCACCCTTGACCACCCAGATTACTCTACTGCACACAAGCTCTGACTAGTTTTTGATCTCCTCAGATTTTAAACGCACAGACTTTTATTCTGGAAAATAAATTAAGAC
>NC_051215.1:3014378-3049378 GCF_015220715.1 Pygocentrus nattereri
TCAGTAGTGGTAATGCCAACCAATAAGCGCTCAGTAGTGGTAATGCCAACCAATCAGCGCTCAGTAGCAGTAATGCTGACGACTCCAGACTAAGTAGTAGTAATTCTAGCACCCTACAACCGGAAACCTGCTTATTGTTGAGAAATAAGAAAGTTTTCTTCACTATTTAATCCAATTATATTTTCCAAAATCAAAGGAGGGTCCGAACATGTGGTTAGAAATAATTTTAGGTTTTTGTTATCAGCTGTTTGGCTCCTTTCACCCCCATTCACTCTGGCGTTTTACGGTCATATTTTTATATAATGTGAGAAGTAAGAAGTGGCCAGACTGCCCTTAAACCGTCTCTGGTGCCAGCCAATCCTGTCTGCTAGCCTAGTTCTGTCTTTATTCTTAGCACCTTAGAAAATGGATGGATGGATGGATGGAATTATCTGGTCATAAACTCCTCGGACTCGTTAGTATGTGTACTTCGTAAGTGCGGAAATTCATTTATAGTGTTGCTTTTCGATGATCGTACCGGTGTTTACAGATTAGTGGCATCTTTTTGTCAAAATTAAACTAGACATAAATGAACCTCGAGTATATGTGAACCACGGTTCTGGTTCCTTGAATTCTTTTTCATTGAATTTTTTGCTCCACTTGTATTCTCCTCATTAACTATTTTTATTAATTATTGCCAGTTTCAAATAATCAAAAGTAACAAAGTAAACTCCAGCGTGCTGTGAAAAGCCTTGCTCTGATTGGCCGTTGGCTCATTCTTTGCGTATAAGAGTTATCATGAAAGGCATCATGAAACATTCGATGTTTTAAATGTTGGGGAAAAAACAGATAAACACTCGTTTTTTGAAAAGTATCTTCATTACACATGCATGAGCACCAAATAACAGATTTATTTTATAATTCTTTATTTATCGTATTTGTGTTTTTCATACCAAAAACCCATAAAATAAAATAAAATAAAATAAAATAAAGGGGGGTACTGCATACAAAAATAAATAAATACATTTAAATACCGAGTATTAAACAGCAACACTCGAGTATGTATGAACAGCTTATGTCTGTGATTGCAAGATGTTTTAAGAAGTAAATGGCGTTGTGTTGACGTACTGAGCCTTGACCTAAAGTGGCATTTGTTCCATTTATAACACTGTTAAGAACTGTAATTTCTGAATAATGAAACTTATAATGCAGAGGCATATTTGAGAACACTAGATATCAGGTCTAAATAAATACAATATAATATACTTCATAAAACATTATGCCAACTGACATAAACAAGTAATGAATTCTAATGCACATTTAATGTTATTTGACGCTTATGCAGGTGTTATGAAGTGTTATGAAGTGTTATGAAGTGTTATGAAGTGCTATGGCGTCTTTCATTTTTACCAACAAATAGAGTTGTGAAGTTTTGATATGATAGTGACAAAAAACATCAATACTGTTGATTTACTGCCCACCTCTGCAGTCAAAGGCACTGATCCCAAAACAGCACTTGTAGTCGAATCATTGGTTCCATGTGGCTATAAATGGTCAATTCCTTTAATCTCGTTTGCCACAAGCTAAATAAGATCTGCATTTGCCAAAAAATGCACATCATCTTCAGGTGATATTTGGCTCTGATCTGGTCTGCTGCTGAGGCAGAATCTCTTTGAGAAGTTGGCTTGGCATGGGGACGTTCCTCAGAGCTTTAAGCGTTATTTTGGAGTCGGAGTGGGAGTGGCCTACTGACTGTGTGCTTTCTCTCTTATACCTAAGCTGGGATATGTAAGGAATTGCAATGTAAGTATACTTACATTCTCCCCTTTCTGCCTTTCTGCCTGTGTGTGTTAGAAATCTCCCATTTAGATCTGTTCACTGTCTGCTAGCGACTTTCTTTCTCTCACAGGCAACAAATACACACACACACACACACACACACACACACACACACAGACCACGACACATCAGTGTATGCATGCATGATTGCACATAAATATACACACAACCTTAGACGACCTTTTTCACCCCCCCGGGCCCCCACATACGTGCTGTTACTCATGAACTGAATGTTGTTTTTTAAAATATACACATGTTCCTTGGCCACTTTATTAGAAACACTTCTACTCACTGGCCACTTTATTTGAAACGCCTTCCTTGTGCTGGTGTATGTTTAGACGCTACAGCCCACCTGTTGATGCACAAGGTAGGTGTTTCTAATAAAGTAGTAAGTGAGTGGAAGTGTTTCTAATAAAGTGGCCAGATAGTGGAAGCATTTCTAATAAAGTGGCCAGTTAGTGGAAGCACAACGTAGTTGTTTCTAATAAAGTGGCCAGTAAGTGGAAGTACATGGTAGGTGTTTCTAATAAAGTGGCCAGTAAGTGGAAGTACAAGGTAGGTGTTTCTAATAAAGTGGCCAGTAAGTGGAAGTACATGGTAGGTGTTTCTAATAAAGTGGCCAGTAAGTGGAAGCACAAGGTGGGTGTTTCTAATAAAGTGGCCAGTGAGTGGAAGTGTTTCTAATAAAGTGGCCAGGTAGTGGTAGTACAAAGTCTGTGCTTCTAATAAAGTGGCCAATTAGTGGAAGCATTTCTAATAAAGTGGCCAATTAGTGGAAGCATTTCTAATAAAGTGGCCAGTTAGTGGAAGCACACGGTAGGTGTTTCTAATAAAGTGGCCAGTGAGTGAAAGCACAACATAGGTGTTTCTAATAAAGTGGCCGATGTCTGTGTCTGTTATCAGGAGTGCGTGTGTTTGACAGGCAGCTCTGTTTAGCATTTTAGAGAAAGGCTCAGTGTGATCGAAGCGCGTGAGGATAATATCCAATCAGCCACAGACGTAGAAAATTAATTGGTGGGTCATTTGTGCGGCGATGGTCATGTTGGCCTGTGATTCATTGGACATCTTTTGTGTTTTCATATTTGTTATGTTGGTCTGCCATGGAAATTAATGAGAAAGTGCCATTTCCTCTATGTTGTTTGTCACGGCGATCATGTTAAATTGAGTGCTGTCACATTGTTCTTTCTTTTTCATATCGTTTTGTGTGTAAGTGTGTCATTTTCACAGAAAGTGGTGCTCTGCTGTTTTATTGCTATGGCTTACAAACTGCTTTGTCTGTCGTATTTTGGAGATCTTGAAAGAGAAGTTTTCAGCTCGCTCCCTCGAGGCCTCTCCAAGGGCTCATCTGACGACCGTTACTCGAGCTAATACAGTGATGGGATGGCCCTGGATGGCGTCGAGGCTTATCGGTTGATGAAGGCGTGCTAAAATGAGCAGTGACACAGGGCTCTTGCATTTACATTCCACCTCCGCTGCGAAGAAAACATACTCGCTTATTAAAACGTTTAGCATACTTCTTGTATGCTCCTAATAACCAAACCTGAAAGCTCAGATTCATTCAGGCTGGCTGAGATTCTGGGCCACGCCCCTCGTGAGTTCTTGGGCTCTAGTAGACGCCCACGAAGGCTGATTGGTGTGCTGAAAGGACTGTGGTGCTGACAGGTCATCTGTGGGCAGTAAGCACAGAAACTGTGGTATCAGACTCCAAAAGCATTCCACAGTCACCCAACACCCTCCAAACACTATCCAAACATACTCTCCACCCTCCGCCTCCAAATCCAGGGAGAAACAGAGAGAGAGAGAGAGAGAGAGAGAGAGAGAGAGAGAGAGAGAGAGAGAGGGAGAGAAATAGAGAAACAGAAACAGAGATAGAGAGTGATAAAAAGAGAGAGAGAGAGAGAAATAGAGAAACAGAAACAGAGATAGAGATAAAAAGAGAGAGAGAGAGAGAGAGAGAGAAATAGAAACAGAGAGAGCGAGCGAGAGAGAGAGAGAGGGAGAGATAGAGAAACAGAGAGAGAGAAAGAGAGAGAAACAGAGAGAGAGTGAGAGAGAGAGTGAGAGAGAGAGTGAGAGAGAGAGTGAGAGAGTGAGAGAGAGAGAGAGAGAGAGAGATGGGAACAGAACAAATGCCTCTCTCTGTAACTGAGTGCTGAAACACTGAAAGCGAGGAGGAAAACATCTGTCAATGTCATCAGTTCAGCTTGTGTTGACACTCTTGAGTTGAAGGTTCCTTAAAGGTTCGTGGCATTTCCATCATTTAGAGGTTCTTTAAGCATTTAGGTTACACTCGCACATGTAGGAACGGTTCTTCAAAGAACCCATCATGGAAAACTGCATTTTCCATACTTTTAATTCCCACAGTTTGATTTATTGTGTGAACATTGTTAAAGGTTCATAACAATCATACAGTCATGTGTGGAAACGAAGCTGCAAAAACGGCTCATTTTTACTGTACGTATTTATAATATACCGCCTACAGCAGTTTAGCCCCGCCCTTTCACGTGGAAGTTATAAGAAGTGTTTCAACTCAGACTGTTTTTGGAATGAGACCAAACGCAGAAGCCCGTCAGAACAGAGCTCATTTACATATGCCAGAGGGGTAAAGAGAAGCTGGAAGTTCTGCATGTAAAAATGAATTATGGCTGTTTTTGTTAGTGTTATGTTGTAAGTGAGCCTCAGGGAGAAAAAATAAAATGCAGGAGAAATGTAAGCTGTGGTCCCTTTAAAGAAACCTTTAGAATAGACACTGAATAATTTAGAATAGATACTGAATAATTCATAGATATTAAGAGTAATAGCTGAATAATACGCCTGACGGGGTTAAAGGGGTGATGAGTGGTGTGTTTTTGAGCTTGTAAATGTATCCCTTTTAAAAAAGAAAGAAAAAACAGGGAGAACATGATGGAGGGAGGAAATGGAAGTAAGAAATGCAAGAGAGAAATGGGTGTGGTTATTCAAATATGCAAATAGTTGAGCTAATCTAGTTAGTAGTCATTTACTAATTTGAGGTTTGGCACTAAGACAATTAAATAAATTACATATTGTGTGTGTATCTATATACAGTACTGTGTGAAAGTCTGAGGCACCCAAGACACATTTTCAAAATCTGTTTATTTGTGTAGTTTGTGTTTATTTGCTGAGAAATATTAATGTTAATATTTGAATAAACAACATTTAAAGAATATTAATTAATATAACATATTTATATAGATAGATAGATAGATAGATAGATAGATAGATAATAAATAGTGATGTTCTGGATGTTGGTGTGTGTGTTTACCCATCTCCAAGCCTCTCCTCCTCGAGGAAGTCCAGTATTATATGTAGTTAAAAAGCAGCTCCTGGTTTGACCAATCAGTGCTCAGTAAATTGAGCTCATGATGTCATTGATGATATTAACGAGTCTCTGTGGCAGCTGTGAAGGTGTCCAGGAAAAATATGGACCCAAGAAATTCTTGTTACTCTTTATTGTTTTTCTGTTTGTTTGAATTATGAATACGACTTTATTCTAATGTATATTGTCATAAACTCCCTGCTGAGGTCAACTGCTTAAAAATTTGCTTAGATGCCTAAAACCTTCACACAGCACTGTAAATATTTATATATAGTGTGTGCTGTAGATGTGCAATGAATGTAGCACCACAAGCAGCTAATATTAAAGGGGAATTCCATCAATTTTCAAAAACAAATCTGCATAGTTAATAGTTAAGTGGCTAAGGCATAAACACAGCCCTTAAGAGCGGTTCAGAGTGGTTTGGTGTGAAACGCTCTGTTCTAGAGAAACTTACCAAGTCCAAACTGTTCACAGTGGTGGTGATGGGAACCAGACGAAAGAGAAGCTGCCTAACTGCCCAGTGAATGGATAGAGAGTGAGGAGGGGGGGGTGGCCGTTAGCTCCTAGCGGCAGGCACAGTCAATGAAAAATGCCGAGCTAAGCCCAGCGATGTGGTGCGGTCAGCAGATTTCTCCCCAAATGTAAACATATCGATATGAATGCAGATCCAGATTTAGCGCTGGCTCCTGTTCTCTGCTCTGAGGCTCTTTAGGCACAGCATGCTCTCCACCGCATCACCACTCACCGCAGAAATGACCACCTCTGTTGGAGAAGATGACCTAGAAATGTGTTTCAAAGTTGGGTCATGTCGTACTGCAGGGTTAGGAATGCTAACAGAGCTAACAGTACATGCCAGTTAGCAGGGTGGACCTGGGATAGAGTCACCACCCGTCCAGGATTTCCCTGGAGTGTCACCGTTTTTAGTTCCCTGTCCAGGAAAAAATAATTCCATTCTTGGAGACAAGCTGTCTGGGAACCCGAGCGTTTTCATTAATATTCTTTATGAGGTTTAAACTGCCTCTTTTACCCAGTCGATCATTGTACATGGAGCATTCTGCTGATTTAGTTCAATCTGCTCCTACAGTAAATAAACTGTTTAAAAGAAAACATTGAATTATTCAGACATTAGATATTTACAAGGATTATATTATGATCTATTTAAATACAAGGCATTAATAGAGATAGTAATAAGCTAAACATGCAAAATCAGCATTTATAGGGTATGTTCTGAGACTGAAACTGGGGAGCGGCGAAGCTCAGATAAACAGCAGGGGGCGCTCTCACAGTATTCACAACTTGCAGTTTATCACACTTCAGTTTAATTTGGCCTTTTTTTCTACATCAGTAATGGTAGCTATGAATGGTTGCTAGGTAACAGGCATGACAGGTGATTGTTGACTTTGATCAAGTAAGTTAGGATTCCTTAAGATGCCTTAAGATAAGATTCCTAAATTAAGATCTGGAGCCATATTACAGAACATTCTTAAGTCTGAGATCTGCTTTGTTTTCATGGTAACATCAGTTACGACTGAATTTAGGACAGAAGCCATTACAGAACGACAGTTTTTAAGTGTATAATCTTATCTAATTTCCAGATGAGAAAACAGTTTTACAGAAACATCGTAAGTTGCCAAAATATCCTAAATATTTTCCTAACTTTAAGATAAACCCCAGAGCGTCTTAAGTTCTGTTTTATTCATATTAATATTGTTTTAATTTGTACAGGCAGCACAGTTCACTATAAGTAGCTTAATGAGGCTACATTCATCTACACTGAAAACGGTGCTTTGACTTGTGAGGTTTTTTCTAACAGCGTTAGACACTGCAGACTTGATCTCCATCGTCCCTCTGAGTAACTTTGTATGTTAATGGTGACGATTAAATATTACAGTGATCGTGGTGAATAATGAAGAGACGGAGCTGAACGTGTGTCTGTTTATTAGGAGGAGTAACATTAGTGCTCGGCTAAAGCGTTTGGGAAATGGAGACTGAAACTGAGAGCGGTGACTCTGATAAACAGCACAAAACGCACACAATATTCTTAACTCTCAGTTTATCGCGCTTTAGTTTTTTTCCCTCCGTAATGGTAGCTTACATTAGCTGTCTGGCTGACTAACTAGATTACATGTTTATGTTTCAGCTGTGCGCTCATAGTCAGTTGCTAGGTAACAGACACAACAGTTGATTGTCGACTTCAATCAAGTAAGTTAAGATTTCCTAACTTGAGATAAGAAAAGATGCTGTAAGATAAGATACGATTCTCAAATTAAGATCAGATTTGCTTCTGTTAAAATCTTATCTTGACCTGTCAGATCTTAAGACAAAAAGATAAGAAGTCTGTAATACGGCCCCAGGCCCACAGCTTATGTTAGCAAGTAACATACTAGGACTGACCATTTGCCATGATCTGTGCAGCGTTGTGGTCATTTTGGTTGTTTTATTGACCGCTATGCTGACGTGATGGTGAAGAGGTCAGTCAGAGCACAATACTGGCCAACATGTCAGAGACATGTGCTGCCCAGGTCATAATGCCGAAGTGGTCAGTACGACAGTAATGCTGGCTAGTTCTCTGGTGGTGTGAAGCTTCAGGTCCACCTGATCCAGTCAGCATCTGTGATCCTGAGCGTGTTCCGTACCTGTGATTACTTTCTGTTAAGTACAGATAAAGGGCAAGTAACCTGAACCCCTCACACACACACACACACACACACACACACACACACACACACACTCACGTAGTGGTTTGTTTTCATACTTTGTCAGGAAATTAGGTCATATAAATGCCCCAATATGAATTCTATATATCGCTGCTGTCAGAAGAAATCCTTGTATCTCCAAAACAGTAACATGGAACCATTTTTCCAAGTCATTTTGGGTCATTTATTTTGGTCCATTCATCATGAAATTGACACACAATGTAAAGGACATCAGGCGTTTTCAAGTTATGTCAAAAACTGAAAATTGACAAAAATGGAGATATGACATTTTGTTCTGAGAGCAGTATTATGTAATATGTGTATATATAATAATTTCATGTGCCTTATGTATTGTATTTACAGAACTGTGCAAAAAGTCAAAGATCACCCTTCATTCAGGTAATTTCCAGCCAGAATAGCCATTACTCATTTTTAGTGTTATGATAAAAGAAACATATTTAACACAAAATACACAGAAACCCCACCAACTAAATCTATTCCAGCTTCCATTCTTTTCCGGAGACTCACTTTCAGCTCCTCAGAGAACCTGCAGACACACCTCCAAAGCTCAGTCTGAGAAGCTGGTTGATTTTCTGAAGAAATCAAACATATTCAGTGGTGTTGAGGTCTGGACTCTGGGGTGGTCAGTCCGTCGTTCAGCTTCTTTGTTTGATGTGTCCATCTCCTTTTCTCAGTGAGGTTCTTCTTGATCAGCTACACGTCCTTTCAGACCCGCAGCGCTGAGTGGTCTTGTCACAGTGGAAGGATGGACAGAAACACCTGTGGATGTTTTCAGATCTGAAGCAGCTTGATTTTCTCCTCTCTCTTAAAGACGAAAGCTTTAAGCGCTGTTTATCTGATGGGGGCAGTTCTGGGGTCGACCAGGTCTTCCAGGTGGTTGTTAGGTGGCCCAGTTTCTCTGTAGCTCTTAATCATTTTTTGAGCTCCAGTTTTGACTGGTTTTATTTATAGTCGCCTCTGGTTTTGACTGGAAATTAAATGAATAAGCCTATGTGTAATAAAAGGCCCCATATGTAATATAACCTGTAAATCACTGTTGTTAGAACAAAACTTCGTATGTCCATTTTTCAGGTTTTGACCTAATTTGAATGCCTGATGTCCTTTTCATTGTGTGTAAGTTTCATGATGAATGGACCAAAAGAAGTGTTCCAAATTAGGTGAAAAAATTCTGGTTCCATTGACTTACATTAAAAGTAAAGTATGTTTCTTTCCTTCTCCTGTAAAGCTACCGTTGGAGATATTTCGACAGCAGTGAAATGTGTATATATGATAAGGTTTTTTAAGCCTAACTCTCCTCTCAACCTCAGTGTTTTCTCTTTTGTTTTCTTTTGTCAGTTTTTGTGAAAAGCACTTTACAAATTCAGGAGCATTTAGTCACTCATGCAATTTAGAACAGTTTTTGTCTGGTTTTACTAGAAAGTCAAAACGTTTGTGTCCTGAAAAGGTATGAAAACGAAGTACACACAACCTCTTTGCTTTCACTCTCCTCTTCACATCCTGACGAACGTTCACGTGAGAGAGACTCGAGTAAGTGATACCCCCCCCGTCATTTTTTCATTTGAGCTGCAAGGTCGGCTGCAACAATAATCGTTGTTTTTTGTCTGTCACGTGTGTGAGCGCATCAGTGGGACTGAAATGTTAGATGTGACTCTGGCAGCAGCTGACCTGGTTCAGCGGTAAATACCTGCAGCTGCTTCATGTCGGAAACTCAACACGCCAGACGCTGCCAAGATATAAAACAGATCTGGTTACACGTACACACACAATACAGCCCAGTCTACCAGCCCACCAAAATACGCATTCACCAATTTATCAACCTACCAATTGATCAGTCTACCAACCTACTAATTTACCAATTTATCAACCTACTAATCTACTAAATGATCAGTCTACCGATCTATAGATTTACCAACCTACCAATCTACTAATTGATTGGTCTAGCAATGTACAGATTTACCAATTTATCAACCTAACAATCTTTGAATGTACTATTCATCAACCTACTAATATACTGATAGATCAGTCTACCAATCTACAGATTTACCAATTTATCAACCTACCAGTCTACTAATTGATCAGTCTACCGATCTATAGATTTACCAACCTACCAATCTACTAATTGATTGGTCTAGCAATCTACAGATTTACAAATTTATCAACCTGCCAATCTACAGATTTACCAATTTATCAACCTACCAATCTACTGATTGATCAGTCTACCAATCTACAGATTTACCAATTTATCAACCTACCAGTCTACTAATTGATTAGTCTACCAATCTATAGATTTACCAATTTATCAACCTGCCAATCTACTAATTGATCAGTCTACCAATCTATAGATTTACCAATTTATCAACCTACCAATCTACTAATTGATCAGTCTACCAATCTATAGATTTATCAATTTATCAACCTGCCAATCTACTAATTGATCAGTCTACCAATCTATAGATTTACCAATTTATCAACCTACCAATCTACTAATTGATTGGTCTAGCAATCTACAGATTTACAAATTTATCAACCTAATCTACAGATTTACCAATTTATCAACCTACCAATCTACTGATTGATCAGTCTACCAATCTACAGATTTACCAATTTATCAACCTACCAGTCTACTAATTTATTAGTTTACGAATCTATGGATTTACCAATTTATCAACCTACCAGTCTACTAATTTATTATTTATTATTACTCTCTGGCTGTCAATCTACCGATCTACCAATGTGCCACTCTACCAAATCTCAAATGTGCCCTTCTATCAATCAACTGGCCCAGCAATGGACTACTGCCAAGCACACGGCTACATACTGCTACTCAGTCAGTCAGACTTTTTTATTACCTGAGGCAATTTCAAATACCTCAGAAAGCACAGCTAACAGAGAAAGAGAACAGCTGTGAAGAGAGATCTTTCATTGATGGTCAGTGCTTTGAAGTGGTCTATTATTCTCTTAAGGGTTTTATTAATGCAGACTTGTTTTCAGCTTGTAGACTTGTTTCCAGCAGGAGGCAGAGCAGCTTGGCCAGAATGGACATCTGAGTAGACCACAATCTGGAAAATGAATATCTCAGTAGAGTTAGAGCTGTGGAATAGATATCTGATTGCGTCAGCAGCTGGAATATAGAAGCCTTAATAAAGCTTGAGCAGGACGATTTATATAGAGAGAGAGCTGAGAGATGCATATTTGAGTAGATTAAAGCTGGAAGATGGATATCTTAAAGGATCTAGATCTAGAAGATTCATATATCAATAGATCTAAACCTGGAGGATGAATATTCTGATTTGATGCGTATCTGCACAGATCAGGATGTGGAAGATGGATGTCAGAATGGATCTGGAGCTAGAGAATGAATAGGTCAGTAGATTTAGGGATTGAGGATGGATATTTGAATAGATTTCAATCTGGAAAATGGATATCTGGAAATATCAGGATCTAGAAAATGAATGTCTGAAGAGACATGGATCTGAAAGATGGATATCTGATCACATCTGGGACTGGAGAGTGGAAATATGAATAGATCCTAGGTTTGTAGGTGGATATTTCAGGATATCTAGAGCTAAAAAATGATTCCACAATAGAACTGAAGCTGAGAATGGTTATTCAAACACATATGGGGCTGGAGGATAAATATTTGAATAGATTTGGATCTAGATGAATATCTGAACAGATTATGTTTTACAAGATGGATATATGAGGAAATCTTGAGCTGAAGGATTGATATCTAAGTGGATCTGGAGCTAGAAGATGGATATTCCAATAGGTTTGGATGTAGAAGATGGATATCTGGAATTACCTGGAGCTACATGATGGATATGTCAATAGATCTGGGGATTATGGATGATAGGTCAGTGGTTCTTGGGATAGAGGATGAATATTTGAATAGAATTGGATCAAAAGGGATGGATATCTGAACAGATCAAGCTTTAGAAGATGGATATATGAGAAAATCTTAAGCTGAAAGACTGATATCTAAGTGGATCTGTATATTTAATAAATAGTTGGACATTGAAACATTTTCAATCAGGGAGATTCTTATCTTGATAAATCTGATACGGGAGTGTGGGTATGTCAGGAGCTGGAAGGTAGAAGTTTCAGCATACTTGGAGGTGGACGATGGCTATTTGAATAAATATGGAACTAGAGACTGGACATGTCAATAGGTCTAGAGCTAGAAGATGGATATCTGAATAGATCTAGAGCTAGAAGATAGAGAAAAGAGAAAATGTGACATGTGAAGAGATCAAAGCAAAAGATGGAATATATATATTTCAGTATACCTGGAGCTACAGACGTGATGCCTTAAAGTTTGCTTCTAAAGCTGACAAGTAATGGGTCATATACTTTTCGACTACATGTATTACGTGGATTAAAATATTCCTTTAAAATCAGCCACGAAGCACTTGTTCAAATTTTCTGAATAACTTAGTGTTTCAGACACATATATATATATATATATATGTGTGTGTGTGTGTGTGTGTGTGTGTATAAAATAGCATAGACCAATAGAATGGGACACTCTGGAGCAGCCCAACATGAGCCTAAGGTCACCATGCCCAGTGCTCAGTGCTAGAGGGGTATAAAGCCCCCCAGCATTGGAACTGCGTTCTCTGAAGTGATGGAGCTCCATCACATACCTTTGGGATCCAGAACTGACCACCCAACATCAGCACCTGACCTCACTGATGCTCAATCAAATCCTCACAGCAATGTTCAGCATCTAGTGTAAAGCCTTCCCAGAAGAGTCGAGGTTGTTACTGCAGCACAAACTCAATATTAACACCCTTGATTTCAGAAGAAACGCTGCAGGAGCAGGTTTCCACAGATCTTGGACGCACAGTGTATTTCAAGCTAGATGTGTTGTGGACTGTTTGACCGCTTCTCTGTGAAGCCGGCAGACTGGCAGGTTGGTTTTATTAGTGTATAAATATGTGTATTCTTTCCACACACACGCACACACACACACACACACACAAACGGAATAAAACATGAGTGAAAACGAGGCTCTGCCAACACCACCACGCGAGAAAAACACACACAGTGGCCATATGTTAAGTCTGCTAGCTTGGGTGCGCTAACTCAGATTAGCGCAGAAATCTGCACTTCAAAAGAGCCTCCTTCACTCGTCCCCCCATCCCTCGCTTTCTCACCCCTTCGTCTGTACATCTGCTCCCTCATCCATCCACCCTTCCTTCCCTGCACTCATGCGGACGTCCTTTTTCCCTGCGCTGTGTTTCTATTTGCTTTTTTAAGGCTAGATTGCTAAGCGAGTTGCTAAGGGTGACCGCAGGGAAATTAGCTGCCCGCATTAGTAAGCGAATATAACGGAGAAATAGTTCTACTGATTTCCTTAACAGCAACACCCACACATTCATACGCAGATGGAAGACTATATAGGTAATTACTGATGCTAAAATTAAGCTTTATGCTAACAAACTCACAGTTTACACTACATCAGGTAACGTTAGCAACAGCTGACTGCATATTCTACGTCTAGAACAGAGCAGAAAACCTGCTGGACCAGATTCATAAAGCATTTTTATGATTAACCAAGAAGAGGATGGCGACTTGGCATGGCTTGGCAATAATTAATACATTTTCCGTGTACCCCAGACGTAGCAGATCAAGTTTTGTTTCTTTAGTTTAGAGCTAATGTGGCTAACAAACCCTAGAAGACAATAGTCACCCAAGCCTTTTCTGTAAATTTACATTCTACAACAGATATTGAAAAGAGACGTCCACTTTCCTGTCTCTCCATAGGAGTCACCGGTGTTACCGGTCGTCATTGGTGTTCCACATAATAAAGGAAACACCAGAGACGTTTTTAATGATCAATGCATTTTACAGAACATCAAACCACACGCTGTCAATCAGGGAACGTCCACTAAAATATGGAATTTAATCCATTTGTGTTTCTATTTTTTTACAATGTTTAATACTCCGATAACTGCAGAAAATCAGATTTTGTCAGATAATCAGATAATGGGGAAACTCCAGGTCTACATGAGTCAGACAGTAATCAGATAATGGGGAAACTCCAGGTCTACATGAGTCAAACAGTAATCAGATAATGGGGAAACTCCAGGTCTACATGAGTCAGACAGTAATCAGATAACGGGGAAACTCCAGGTCTACATGAGTCAGACAGTAATCAGATAACGGGGAAACTCCAGGTCTACACGAGTCAGACAGTAATCAGATAACGGGGAAACTCCAGGTCTACATGAGTCAGACAGTAATCAGATAACAGGGAAACTCCAGGTCTACAGGAGTCAGACAGTAATAAGATAACAGGGAAACTCCAGGTCTACAGGAGTCAGACAGTAATCAGATAATGGGGAAACTCCAGGTCTACATGAGTCAGACAGTAATAAGATAACAGGGAAACTCCAGGTCTACAGGAGTCAGACAGTAATCATATAACGGGGAAACTCCAGGTCTACATGAGTCAGACAGTAAGTAGATTTCTGCTTCACAACCAGCCAATAAACTCACAGAAGAAGACATGAACTCAAACTTCATGCTGTGGCTTTTTAAAAAAAAAAGTTCCTCAAGCAACGGTCCAGAACATCATAATGTCTAATTTGCATCATGACTCAGTGCCTTATACTGTTTACTGAAGTAGCCGAGTAGGAATATCAACATCTTATACAGTCGACAACTGAATATCAGATCAAATAAAGTCCAGTTCGGTCAGATTTCAACAACATTTACTGTCAGTTTTCTCTTTTTAGATCACGTCATGTGGAATAACTTCCCTCTGACTCACTTTCTTCTCTGACTGCTGTTTCTCTCCTCGTCCCTCCCCTGTGTGGCGTCACTCACTCGAGTCTCAGAGCTCATCGTAATGCACAGATCTGATTGACTGAGCAGCATCACGTGTGATATTTACAACACGTGCGATTGGTCTGTGAGTTTCCCGGACCGTTAAACTGGTACCATAAAGGCTAGAAAAGCTAAGCCGATTAAAAAAGGACCACCCGGTCGAAATGGATTCTCCACAGTTTATCGGTTATAGGTCCAGGTCTGCATAGAACAACGTCTGGGTCGAAACTCGGACCGTGGTCCACCTATTAGTGACCTCTGATCGCTGCTCGCTTATTTCTGGCAATCTGATCCAGATCTTAATCTAGAGCTTACTCTGGTCTTAGAAATCAGAACGTGCTGTTTGCATGACTATTTAATAATCAGATAACTGCAGAAATCCAATTCTGATCACATTATTCAGTTATTAAACGCATTCATTGATTAGACTGTCAATCATGTTCAGTCAAAGATGTATCTAGAACTTCCAGAAGGACTACAGTGATGTTTTTGATCACAAAATTGGCCCTGTTTTAAATCGAACAGTGAATGGTTGATTCCTGTCACTAATGACAGTAATTATGCTGATAGATATTCAAATGTTGGGGAAGTCATGAGCCGGAGGGCTGGAGGTTAGGGAACCAGCCTCGTGACCGGAAGGTCGCTGGTTCGATCCCCAGAGCCAACAGCACGTGACTGAGTCCTTGAGCAAGACACCTAACCCCCAACTGCTCTCCGGGCGCTGCGGATTGGGCTGCCCACCGCTCCGGGCAAGTGTGCTCACTGCCCCCTAGTGTGTGTGTGTGCTCACTAGAGTGTATGTGGTGTTTCACTTCACGGATGGGCTAAATGCGAAGGTGATTAGTCCCTGTTGTGGGACTAATAAGGGTCTCTTAATAATTAATAAAATGCATTAGGACTTCTGTTCAGCTCCTGAAATCGTAACCAATAGGCGAGCTTGATTAGCTTTATTTACTCAGGCACTATAAAGAAAAACGGCTCCTCATTCGCTCATTTGCAGCTGATCATTTCAAGACTTTATCCCATGCAATTCCATCCAAAATTTAATAATGAAACAAGAGAAGTAACAGCTGCAGACCACAGGCAGCATTCAGCTTCACTGTGAAGTTATTTTTAAAATTTTCCAGCTTACGGTAAGCCCTACTATGTCCTAAACAACATCTACAAAAGATCTAGATGCAATTCGAGTGTGTGAGAGGAGTTTTGGATGTATTTACAGAAAAGATTTGGTGCCCGTAAAATTTGGACAGAAATATGTTTGACTATTGTATAAATTAGATTTTTTAAATTTAAATTTGTGCATTTTAGAAAGGCTTTTTGGCTCAGCCAAAAAAAACATAGTTTGAGGAGAAACAGAATTTGCTGTTGTGTCATGATTTCCAATAATTAGCCATCAGCACAGCCATGTAGTTTTTGTCCCAATCCCATTTCTTATTTTTACCCCCTGTTTTTCGAGTGTCACCTTGAACTAAGATAAAACAGTGATCATCATCATTTTTTAATTATGTGAAAATTCTCACATTTGTGGGTTTCTTTTGTCTCTTCTTCAGCTTTTTTCTCCTCATAACACTGTTTGGGGTGAGTCTCTGAAATACCTGTTTGGAGGGTCATGTAGCCCTAACACTTCACCCTACCCCTCTATCGCAACAAGACTCGGGACAACCCTACCCCGCCTTTTCTTTTCCCTTTTCACTGTATTTTGAAGTCCTTGGATACCATGTTGTTAGTCTTCATATCTGTTGACTATTTTTTTTTATTTTTGCTGTAATTTTAACCAAACAGTAATTCTTCTTCTCTCAGAATCAGTAGCTCTGATCTTTGGTTGTTAGTTGTGGATACAGATTCTCCTTTAATGAATCTAAATGTCCTTTCAGAACTCCAGCAGTGATTTGAGTTCTCATTTTCCTCTACTGCATGTGTTAAGCATGATGTGAATGTCCATGAGAACAGACAGATCGAGTGAGTATGTGTTACCTGTCAGCAATTAAGCCCATGTCTTGTTGCCATGGCGTTGTGACTCACTGTGAAAGGTGATTATTTCATAGCTACCAGCCAAAAGAACACACACACACACACACACACACACACACACACACATACACACACACAACAACTGACTGACATATTTAACACTGCCAAATAATACACAGTAGCTACAGAGAAACACACAGAGTATAAAGATCTGCACTGGCTAAACAACATCAACAACTAAAAAAACTAGTGATGCACCAAAATGAGGATTCTTGACCAAAATTCAAGACACGCTTAGCCAAAAACTAGAACCAAAAGTGAAAAAAGTCTTCTTGTATACACCAATGAGCCAAAACCTCATGACTACCTGCCTAATATGCTGTTGGTCCTCCACATTCTACCAAAACAACTCCAACCCACTAAAGTGTGGACTCTAAATCTCTGAAGGTGCCCTGTGACATCTAGCACCAAGACCATAGCAGCTTAAAGTCCTGAAACCTTTAAGGTGTAGTGGACTTGTTGTTCCAGCACATCCCACAGATGCTGGATCAGGTTGAGATCTGGGGAATTTGGAGGCCGGTACAACACCTTCAACTCTTAATCAGCAGAGTCGGTTCAGCAGTTCCCAAACTGTTCCCGAAACAATGTGTGCACTCCTGCTGAAAGAGGCCTCTGCCATCAGGAAATGACATCTCTATGAAAGGGTGTACCTGGTCCACAATGATGTTTAGGTAGGTGACACGTGTCAAATTGCCGTCCACATGAATGCCTGGACCAGAACATCGGCCAGAGCATCACAGTCCCTCCGCCAGCTGGTCTTCTTCCCACTATGCATTCTGGTCCCTTCACTTCCCAGATAAACACTGCCCATGTACCCAACTGTCTATGTGATTTAAAGACAATGAGACTCATTGGACCAGTGGCCGGTTGCACCAGCTGTGTGTAAGTTCAAACGTAGGCTTATTGTAATGTAAGTGTTTACTAAGTTCAGGTTCATGCATTACTAAAGCAGAACAGGTTGCACCACAAACCTTGACCTTAACAGTTCCTGAATATTTACAGCCCCCCGAGCAGGGGAGACCATCAGAAACAATGTAGACAATGTAAAAACATGACTTTGTTGGTTAACTAAGGTAAAAATTCTAAATGCTATATGTTGTGATTTTACTTACAGCCCTAATCAATGGGCTGGTTTAAACTCAGAGCATGAAGCTGAAGACCCACAGCTCCAGCTCAGTAGCCACATTTACATGCAGCCTAATAATCCATTAATTATCAGAATAATAGCTCAATCAGAATAGAATGTGTCAATGTACACACTTCAATCAGAATAGTCTAGTCCAACTGAGGCCATTCAGAATACGATTTCTATCTGATTGATCGAGGTGGGTAAACCTGTAAATAATCCGTTAAATAGAAGAATAATATCCGTGTAAACGTCTGTATCTGATTACATTCCCTATCGTAATGTACAAGTATGTTCTGATCATGTGCGTCACGTCGTAGTGAAAGGTTTATAACGTTCAGCATGACGGAGCAGAAACTGGTCTGCAGAGGAGACGAAGTTCATGCTCTGATCTTTAAAAGACGGCGGTGGGACGGACGTCCAGCTTATGTGTCTCAGAGCACGACGTCTTCCTCTCGGCCTTCTTTAATAAGGACATGTGAGGGACGTTTTCCTGAGTCTGACGTCATTTTAAAGCAGTTAAAAACACAATCACTGCTCACTGCTGCTCATCTCACTCTGACTGGACTCACGTGATGTTCACTGTCATGGTAATATCTACTCTAAGCGCTACCCCACGCATGAGCATCGTTTTGGATTGGATTACTTGTAGTGAGCATATAATCAAAGATTTTCCATCAGATTGTTGAGTAGAATGAGAATAAACACCTCAGTCGTAATCTGTAATCAGAATGTGTTCAGTCGGATTGGTAAAAATCTTTGCATGTAAACACAGTCAGTGAGACTCTGAGCAAATGGCTAATCTGATCTGCTGTTGAGTCAGTTATCCAGAAACCAGCATTTAAAAAGCTGCATATTTAATTTTTTAAAGTAAAAGCAGCTGCCATCACGTTTCCATGGCAGCAGGTTTACTGATCGGCTCTGAACATGTTGTTCTGAACATACGCATTAGCAAGTTGTTACTAGTTAAGACATGACTTATGGATCTATGGTGAAACCAAATTTAGTAAAAGGATAGTTTTAAACTAACCGGCGTAACTAAGGACTTAGTAAAGACTTTACAACCAAACTTTAATATAAACTTACACAAAGCTGGTGCAACCCAGTCCTGGTGACCTTCTTCTCCAAGGTCCAGTTCTGACACTCGTGTGTGCTTTTACCAGTGGGCAGAGGTCAGCCTGAGCACATTGGCCAGTCTGCAGCTACTCACACGCACTGTGTGTTGTGACACATTCCTCCCTTTGCCCAACACAATAATTTTAGTGCCTTGTGCCACAGTGGCCCTTCTGTCAGTTCAGACCAGACAGGATGGCCTTTGCTGTCCTTGCATATTGATGAGCCTTGGGCACCAAACACCTTGTCACCGGTTCGTGGTTTGTCCTTCCTCTGACTACCATTGCTGACCTCACTGTTTTGGAGATGCTCCAACCCACTCGCCTGGTCATAAGGATTCAGCCCTTAGTCGCTCAGGTTTGCATGTCTGCCCATTTCTCCCATAGCCAACGCACTGACCACGAGAACCTTGAGGTTACCATCTAATACATCCCAGACCTTGACATGCAGCACTGTTATGTGATAATCAGTGAGCGCCATAATGATTTGACTCATTGGTGTATATAATTGGTCATTTTATCAATACTTTTCATTTAACATAACAATGCTGATGTGCCTTCCGTCCAATGACAGCTGGGATAGGCTCCAGCCCCCCCGCGACCCAGAAGGAGAAGCGGCTTAGAAGATGTGTAGAAAATGTTGCTTCAAAGGGGATAATCTCCATGTTAGGAAAAAGAACTGAGCGAAATAGAGAACGAATTTAACTTTAAACAGTTTAAATAATATTAAACATTAAAAGTTTAGGCTGAATTCCAGGGCAGTTCTGGTATAACGTCAGAAAACACCTCGTTTTTTTAATATGTAAAGCACTGGAAATCCAATTCAAAATAGCAATTGAGCAAAACCGCTCTCGCGCAGGGGCAACTACTCTCGCTCACGAAGAAAACCCCTCACACAGGCGAACATGACTGAACATTCCCAAAGATCTAATTCAGTAATTACAGGCAGCGTTTAGGCTAACGCCCTTGTACTGGCAGACTATGAAGGTCGTCTTCTGGAGTGAAAGTCCTGTTCCTGTTTTTTTTTTTTTTTATATGCAGCAAAAGCTTTGAAGACCACTGACAGCCAGCCAATCACCACACAAGACCAGAAATCAGTGGTAACCAATCATGTGTCAGGACCTGCCCACAGCTGTCAAAAATGAATTAAACTCTTGTACTTAATAGCGTCCAGAAGGAGTGTCAGTCTAACTTTCCTGGGGCTGGTATTCTTGCAAGAGTGGTCTTCCTCACACAAGAGTGGTCTTCCTCACACGAGAGTGGTCTTCCTCGCACGAGAGTGGTTTCCTCAGTTTCGCTCGCTTGTGAATTTTGGCTAGGATTTGATGCCAGAGATATGACTTCAGGGCTCGTCTATAGCTGTCTGAAGATCCTGTTAGCTCAGAGTTGCCTGTAGTGTTCATAATTTAGAGAAGAAACAGTCTTGAACCCACACCAGCAGGATCTCAGGATCTCACCAGTACACAGTTTTACAGTAACAACTTTCAAAACCAGTAGTAAAAAAACTTTATTACCAAAAGATGTTAAGTTATTCAATATTGTTTATGATATGTTTAAGAGCGCTTGGTTCTTTTTGGGACAGTCTGCCAGCGTTAGTTATGAGTCATTAATATCTGATTTACTAAGACTGCAGTGGGTGGGTGGACCTGACCATGACTTTAGTGAGGATGAGAGGAACAGATGAGAGAAAGAGAAAGAATTATTGATAAAATTGTTTTTTAAGCACCTTTCTCAGTTATTAATCACAATTCATGATAAAAAATAAATGCAGGTTTTTAAATGAAACTTAGCAGAGAGAGAGAGAGAGAGAGAGAGAGAGAGAGAGAAAAGGAGACACACAGAGGGAGCGAGAGAGAGAGCCAAAGAAAGAGTTACACAGAACAGAAGAGAGAGAGAAAGAAAGCGAGAGAGGGAAAGAGAGAGAGAAAGAAAGCGAGAGAGGGAAAGAGAGAGAGAAAGAAAGCGAGAGAGGGAAAGAGAGAGAGACTAATGAGCAGACAGAAGGAGGGGCCGTCTTGTGGATGTGTGCCATTCAAGTAGGCGTGTGTGTGTGCGATGTGTGTGGTTTGTGGGCGTTGTTTATGTTTGTGTGTGTATGTGTGTGTGTCCGTCTGTCCATGTCCTTGGAGATACACATCTTCCCTGACAAGGTGACACACACACACACACACACACACACATGTTGACCCACCTGTGTTTTGCTGGGGTGCAGATGGATGCTGAGATGCAGCTCAAACAGCAACCCCTCCACCCCCACCCCACTCTCCCCTCAGGATCTCACCACCACACACAGCCATATGGATCACACTGTAGTGAGCAGGAATGAGCCAATCTGAGCCGCTGATGCACACACACACACACATACACACACACACACTCACACACTAGGGCTGCCACAATTACTCGATCATAACCACCTGAATTTCAAAAAAAATATTGATGCATTCTTGATGAATCAGCTTTGTGATTCATTCACAGTTTTGAATGTTAAGTGTATGTAGTGTAGTGCACAGTGTTCAATGGCTTGTAGTAATTACTTGTAATTTTACATTTACATTTGTTTGTGTGTAGCATTATTTGTATTTAGATGGCTAAAACAAGCTTGTAATTCAGAACATTCAGGGTCAGTCAACAGGAAAATGTGTACAGGGCAAAATGTATCAGGTTTGGAACATCTGTGTTTACCACGGCACACAACAGCAGCGGTTTTCCAAAAAACACCATTCAATATTAAACTCTTAACAGAATATCAGTGACACATCAGTGAAGCGGCAGTAATGAAGCATCTGAATACATTGAGGTAAATATCCTGTAGATGTTCTGTTGATTCATTACTTACATTCAGTAGACGTGTTGTTAATATGTTACCTCCATTACACAAAACCTAACCTTACCCAACCTTACCCAACGCCTAAACCTCACCCTGGGCCTAATCCTAACCCTAACCTTAATTCTCAACCTAAAACCTAATCCTAACCCTCACCCTGACCCTAATCCTAACCCCAACCTTAACCTCAAACCAAAAGCTAATTCTAACCCTCACCCTGGGCCTAATCCTAACCCTAACCTTAACCTCAAACCAAAACCTAATCCTAACCCTCACCCTGGACCTTATCCTAACCCCAACCTTAACCTCAACCCAAAAGCTAATTCTAACCCTCACCATGGACCTAATCCTAACCCTAACCTTAATCTCAACCCAAAACCTAAACCTAACCCTCAACCTGGACCTAATCCTAACCCCAACCTTAACCTCAAACCAAAACCTAATCCTAACCCTCACCCTGAACCTAATCCTAACCCCAACCTTAACCTCAACCCAAAAGCTAATTCTAACCCTCACCATGGACCTAATCCTAACCCTAACCTTAAATCTTAACCCAAAACCTAAACCTAACCCTCAACCTGGACCTAATCCTAACCCTAACCTTAAACTCAACCCAAGACCTAATCCTAACCCTCACCCTGGACCTAATCCTAGGATCCTGGTTTGTTGGTCAACCAGCATGACCACACTGGGTGACCAGCTAAATCAGCATTAAACCAGCACAAACCAGTATTGAATTCATGCCGGTGTTTTCAGCAGGATTCCTCTTCCTGTGCGTACAGTAACGGCTATTTACACAAATAAGTTTTGAATAGTGCCTTAACATTTGTAATATTGAATTTGACCGCAGTGCCCATCCCTAACAGTGACAGCCTGAACACACACGCACACTTAATCAGCGCCGTGTTAAAGAGGTGCAGCCTGGCATGGTGTGCTTTGGCACAGCGCAGCTACACACTCAGGTTATTAGTGTAAAGTAGGTCAGTTTGCTCCGTGTGTGTGTTTCATGAATTTGGCAGCGTTCTGGCTGCTGTTGTGAAGCTGCCGCATGTATCAGGCCAGCAACTCATTTAGACTGCAGAGCCTTCCTGTGTGTGAGTGTGTGTCCACAGCCTCATTAGTACTATATGTAAATGAGCTGGCGAAGGTCCAGAGGGTCATAGCTGCAGCAGTAGAAAATAAAGGACTGGCATGAGAGTGTTGAATATGGGCTGAACACTAAAGGGGTGTAGTTGAATACTCAAACAAATTGACAGAATAATGAGTGAGCGCACTTTGACAAAATAATAGGCTTTAAGTTGGCAGATTTAATTCTAATCTCCTCTCTATCTGCTGTGTGTGTCTGTGTGCTTGTTTTTAGACATTTTCAGGACTTTTCTATTCAAACTAAGGATAAACTATGTGTGTGTGTGTGTGTGTGTGTGTTGTGTATGCATATATAACTTACACATCATTACTGTCAGAACCTCATGTCCCAACAACTATATGTCATTGTGAATGTGTGTATGTATACATAACTTACATTACAACTTGTGCAAAATTTAAATAAAAATAAGATGCAATGATATGCAGATCATGTAAACCATATTTAGGAAAATACTACAAAGATAATGTATCAAATGTTGAAACTGAGCAGGATTTCAGCTGCTCAACAGTTCAGAGCCTCTTTTGTCGTACGTTTCATTTCATAATGCGCCAGGTTCTCCTCAGACCATTTAAATGAGCTCAGGCCCAGAGAAGGTGGCAGCGTTTCTGGATCCTACTTATATTTGGTTTCTTCTTTGGGCTTAACTTGCATTTGTGGATGCAGTGATGAACTGCTTTCACAGACTGGTTTTCAGAAGTGTTTCTGAGCCCATGCAGTGATTTCCACTACAGAGTCATGTCTGTTTTTAATGCAGTGCTGTCTGAGGGCCCAAAGATCACAGCCAGAAAACACTGGTTTTTGGCCTTGTCCCTTACATACAGAGTCTTTTAATGTTATTATGCACCATAAGTGTTTTTAACATTACACAACTATACGTCTTTTGTTCCTCCGGCCCAACTTTTTTTTGAACGTGCTGTTGGCATCAAATTCAAAATAGGCAAATTTTTTTTCAATAAACAATAAAATTTCTCATTTTCAACATTTCATGTTGTCTTTGTACAATTTCAATTAAATATAGGGTTTTAATGATTTGCATATCATTGCGTTTTGTTTTGTATTTACATTTTGCACAGCATCCCAACTTTTGGGAATGGGGTTTTTCATATATATATATATATATATATATATATATATATATATATACACACAATATGCAAGTAGTACAATATTACAATAGTAATATAGTAGTACAATTCCTGTAAGCCGTAAGCTTTCTGATCAATCGCAGATGAACACTGTGTGTTTGGATAAATTGAGGTGGTCACATAATTCAAATAAGTTTTGGTCAACGATAATGCAGACCATCACATCAGTGGTGCACTAATGTGTTTTCAATATCTCTGAAAGTGATTTTTTCCCAATATAATTCAGACCCAACACACACACACACACACACATACACACGTATTAAATCTCTATTAAATTGTGTCTTTGTATTTTAGAAAATGACATTTCTATATTTCACATTCTACAGCCTGTCCATTTACATCAGTACCAGTACATCTACTGTATTTTTGAAAGAAAGGGTTTTAATTAGCTTGTTTTTATAATCCAGACCAGTGTTTAAAGGTTTGAGCAAACAGTTTTTTGTTATTTTATGCACAATAACTTGTAAACTATTTGCCAAAAAAGGTATTTTAGATTCACTATTTTACAAATAAAATGATAGATAAATTACTCTTATTGTTTAATTACATACATTTTTGTCCAGTTATCTGCCTTGGAGATTGGATCTCCACCTTTAAAATATGATAGATTGTGGATGTTAGCTTTATTAGAACCTATTTCTCAACGTTCTAGAGTGTTCTCCCTCATTTTACAGACTTCCTCAACTCTGTTCTTTATTCTGGACACATCTAATATTTTTACAGGTTTATGTACAGTTTCCTAGTGTCCTATAAATTATTGGAAAACTGAGACCATCTACAGGTTTAGTGCATTGGGATCATTTTACGTGTTTCTCTACAACCAGATTTATTGTATATTATTGAAAACATTGAAGTTCTGAACCGTGATTCCAAACTTTTCAATGCTACTTACTGTATATTGTTGCACTCTTGCCTTGTTTTGCATTTCAGTTTTGTGGTATTATTTGTAGCATAATGAATCAAGGTGCAGGTGCTCAGCCTTGGAGTGGGAAAATGCACTCTCTCATACACACACACACACACACACACACACACACACACACACACACACACACACACACACACACACACACTCTGAGTGAAAGACAAATACAAAGCGAGTGCATGTCAGAACTAATATGTTTCGTTCCCTCACATGTATTAACATCACCAAACACACACACACACACACACACACACACACACACACACACACACACACAGGCCTGTCTTTCTCTCCAGGTGAGTGCATGTCTGTCCGTCCCCACTCCTTTAATTCTCGCTCCGTCCATCCTTTCATCCATGCATCCACTTTCACTTTCTTTAATTCTCCCTCAGTTCTCTGCTGTGTGTGTGTGTGTTTTGTTTTGGGTTGTGTGTCCATGCGTATAAGGGTGGTTATGTCTCTCCTGTAGGCCAGAGAGGAGGAGGCCTCCACGCAGCACAGCTTGTCCAAAGACACGCCCAGACTTGTCCTCAAGACAAACAGCGATGCGCTTGTAAGACATTTTAACACCCCTGACCAGATCGGTGACCCAGATCTATAATCAAATAGCCTGTGTCTCAATTCTGGCACTACACACAATATTCTTACACTACACACAATATTCTTACACTACACACTATATTCTTACACTACACACAATATTCTTACACTACACACTATATTCTTACACTACACACAATATTCTAACACTACACACTATATTACACTACACACTATATTCTTACACTACACACTATATTACACTACACACAATATTCTTACACTACACACAATATTCTTACACTACACACTATATTACACTACACACTATATTCTTACACTACACACTATATTCTTACACTACACACAATATTCTTACACTACACACAATATTCTTACACTACACACTACATTCTTACACTACACACAATATTCTTACACTACACACAATATTCTAACACTACACACTACATTCTTACACTACACACAATATTCTTACACTACACACTATATTCTTACACTACACACAATATTCTTACACTACACACAATATTCTAACACTACACACTATATTCTTACACTACACACTATATTCTAACACTACACACTATATTCTTACACTACACACAATATTCTTACACTACACACTATATTCTTACACTACACACAATATTCTTACACTACACACTATATTCTTACACTACACACAATATTCTTACACTACACACAATATTCTAACACTACACACAATATTCTTACACTACACACTACATTCTTACACTACACACAATATTCTTACACTACACACAATATTCTAACACTACACACTACATTCTTACACTACACACTATATTCTTACACTACACTATATTCTTACACTACACACTATATTCTTACACTACACACTACATTCTTACACTACACACAATATTCTTACACTACACACAATATTCTAACACTACACACTACATTCTTACACTACACACTATATTCTTACACTACACACTACATTCTTACACTACACACTATATTCTTACACTACACACAATATGCTAACACTACACACTACATTCTTACACTACACACAATATTCTAACACTACACACTATATTACACTACACACTATATTCTTACACTACACACTATATTCTTACACTATGCACTATATTCTTACACTACACACAATATTCTTACACTACACACTATATTCTTACACTACACACTATATTACACTACACACTATATTCTTACACTACACACAATATTCTTATACTACACACTATATTCTTACACTACACACTATATTCTTACACTACACACTATATTACACTACACACTATATTCTTACACTACACACAATATTCTTATACTACACACTATATTCTTACACTACACACTATATTACACTACACACTATATTCTTACACTACACACAATATTCTTATACTACACACTATATTCTTACACTACACACTATATCCTTACACTATGCACTATATTACACTACACACTATATTCTTACACTATGCACTATATTACACTACACACTATATTCTTACACTACACACTATATTCTTACACTACACACAATATTCTTACACTACACACTATATTCTTACACTATGCACTATATTCTTACACTACACACTATATTACACTACACACTATATTCTTACACTACACACAATATTCTTATACTACACACTATATTCTTACACTACACACTATATCCTTACACTATGCACTATATTACACTACACACTATATTCTTACACTATGCACTATATTACACAACACACTATATTACACTACACACTATATTCTTACACTACACACTATATTCTTACACTACACACAATATTCTTACACTACACACTATATTCTTACACTATGCACTATATTCTTACACTACACACTATATTACACTACACACTATATTCTTACACTACACACAATATTCTTACACTACACACTATATTCTTACACTATGCACTATATTCTTATACTACACACTATATTACACTACACACTATATCCTTACACTACACACTATATTCTTACACTACACACAATATTCTTATACTACACACTATATTCTTACACTACACACTATATTCTTACACTATGCACTATATCCTTACACTATGCACTATATTACACTACACACTATATTCTTACACTATGCACTATATTCTTACACTACACACTATATTACACTACACACTATATCCTTACACTACACACTATATTACACTACACACTATATTCTTACACTATGCACTATATTCTTACACTACACACTATATTACACTACACACTATATTCTTACACTACACACAATATTCTTACACTACACACAATATTCTTACACTACACACTACATTCTTACACTACACACAATATTCTTACACTACACACTATATTCTTACACTACACACAATATGCTAACACTACACACTATATTCTTACACTACACACTATATTACACTACACACTATATTCTTACACTACACACTATATTCTTACACTACACACAATTTTCTAACACTACACACTACATTCTTACACTACACACTATATTCTTACACTACACACTATATTCTTACACTATGCACTATATCCTTACACTATGCACTATATTACACTACACACTATATTCTTACACTACGCACTATATTCTTACACTATGCACTATATTACACTACACACTATATCCTTACACTACACACTATATTACACTACACACTATATCCTTACACTACACACTATATTACACTACACACTATATTCTTACACTATGCACTATATTCTTACACTACACACAATATTCTTACACTACGCACTATATTCTTACACTATGCACTATATTACACTACACACTATATTCTTACACTACACACAATATTCTTATACTACACACTATATTCTTACACTACACACTATATTCTTACACTATGCACTATATTACACTACACACTATATTCTTACACTACACACAATATTCTTATACTACACACTATATTCTTACACTACACACTATATCCTTACACTACACACTATATTACACTACACACTATATTCTTACACTATGCACTATATTCTTACACTACACACAATATTCTTACACTACGCACTATATTCTTACACTATGCACTATATTACACTACACACTATATTCTTACACTACACACAATATTCTTATACTACACACTATATTCTTACACTACACACTATATTCTTACACTATGCACTATATTACACTACACACTATATTCTTACACTACAAACTATATCCTTACACTACACACTACATTCTTACACTACACACTATATTCTTACACTATGCACTATATTACACTACACACTATATTCTTACACTACAAACTATATCCTTACACTACACACTATATCCTTACACTATATTCTTACACTACACACTATATCTTACACTACACACTATATTCTTACACTACACACTATATCCTTACACTACACACTATATTCTTACACTACACACTGTATTCTTACACTACACACTATATCCTTACACTACACACTATATTCTTACACTACACACTATATTCTTACACTACACACAATATTCTTATACTACACACTATATTCTAACACTACACACTATATTCTTATACTACACACAATATTCTTATACTACACACTATATCCTTACACTACGCACTATATTCTTACACTACGCACTATATTCTTACACTACACACTATATTACACTACACACTATATTCTTACACTACACACTATATTCTAACACTACACACTATATTCTTACACTACACACAATATTCTTACACTACACACTATATTACACTACACACTATATTACACTACACACTATATCCTTACACTACACACTATATTACACTACACACTATATCCTTACACTATGCACTATATTACACTACACACTATATTCTTACACTACACACTATATTCTTACACTACACACTATATTACACTACACACTATATTCTTACACTACACACTATATTACACTACACACAATATTACACTACACACTATATCCTTACACTATGCACTATATTACACTACACACTATATCCTTACACTACACACAATATTCTTACACTACACACTATATTACACTACACACTATATTCTTACACTATGCACTATATTCTTACACTACACACAATATTCTTACACTACGCACTATATTCTTACACTATGCACTATATTACACTACACACTATATTCTTACACTACACACAATATTCTTATACTACACACTATATTCTTACACTACACACTATATTCTTACACTACACACAATATTCTTACACTACGCACTATATTCTTACACTATGCACTATATTACACTACACACTATATTCTTACACTACACACAATATTCTTACACTACACACTATATTCTTACACTACACACTATATTCTTACACTATGCACTATATTACACTACACACTATATTCTTACACTACACACTATATTCTTACACTACACACTATATTCTTACACTACACACTATATTCTTACACTATGCACTATATTACACTACACACTATATTCTTACACTACAAACTATATCCTTACACTACACACTATATCCTTACACTACACACTATATTCTTACACTACACACTATATTCTTACACTACACACTATATCCTTACACTACACACTATATTCTTACACTACACACTATATCCTTACACTACACACTATATTCTTACACTACACACTATATTCTTACACTACACACTATATCCTTACACTACACACTATATTCTTACACTACACACTATATTCTTACACTACAAACTATATCCTTACACTACACACTATATTCTTACACTACACACAATATTCTTATACTACACACTATATTCTAACACTACACACTATATTCTTATACTACACACAATATTCTTATACTACACACTATATCCTTACACTACGCACTATATTCTTACACTACGCACTATATTCTTACACTACACACTATATTCTTACACTACACACTATATTACACTACACACTATATTCTTACACTACACACTATATTCTAACACTACACACTATATTCTTACACTACACACAATATTCTTACACTACACACTATATTACACTACACACTATATTCTTACACTACACACTATATTACACTACACACTATATCCTTACACTATGCACTATATTACACTACACACTATATTCTTACACTACACACTATATTCTTACACTACACACTATATTACACTACACACTATATTCTTACACTACACACTATATTCTAACACTACACACTATATTCTTACACTACACACAATATTACACTACACACTATATCCTTACACTATGCACTATATTACACTACACACTATATCCTTACACTACACACAATATTCTTACACTACACACTATATTACACTACACACTATATTACACTACACACTATATCCTTACACTACACACTATATTACACTACACACTATATCCTTACACTATGCACTATATTACACTATGCACTATATTACACTACACACTATATTCTTACACTACACACAATATTCTTACACTACACACTATATTACACTACACACTATATTCTTACACTACACACTATATTACACTACACACTATATTCTTACACTACACACTATATTCTAACACTACACACTATATTCTTACACTACACACAATATTCTTACACTACACACTATATTACACTACACACTATATTACACTACACACTATATCCTTACACTACACACTATATTACACTACACACTATATCCTTACACTATGCACTATATTACACTACACACTATATTCTTACACTACACACTATATTCTTACACTACACACTATATTACACTACACACTATATTCTTACACTACACACTATATTCTAACACTACACACTATATTCTTACACTACACACAATATTACACTACACACTATATCCTTACACTATGCACTATATTACACTACACACTATATCCTTACACTACACACAATATTCTTACACTACACACTATATTACACTACACACTATATTCTTACACTATGCACTATATTCTTACACTACACACAATATTCTTACACTACGCACTATATTCTTACACTATGCACTATATTACACTACACACTATATTCTTACACTACACACAATATTCTTATACTACACACTATATTCTTACACTACACACTATATTCTTACACTACACACAATATTCTTACACTACGCACTATATTCTTACACTATGCACTATATTACACTACACACTATATTCTTACACTACACACAATATTCTTATACTACACACTATATTCTTACACTACACACTATATTCTTACACTATGCACTATATTACACTACACACTATATTCTTACACTACAAACTATATCCTTACACTACACACTATATTCTTACACTACACACTATATTCTTACACTATGCACTATATTACACTACACACTATATTCTTACACGACAAACTATATCCTTACACTACACACTATATCCTTACACTACACACTATATTCTTACACTACACACTATATTCTTACACTACACACTATATCCTTACACTACACACTATATTCTTACACTACACACTATATCCTTACACTACACACTATATTCTTACACTACACACTGTATTCTTACACTACACACTATATCCTTACACTACACACTATATTCTTACACTACACACTATATTCTTACACTACAAACTATATCCTTACACTACACACTATATTCTTACACTACACACAATATTCTTATACTACACACTATATTCTAACACTACACACTATATTCTTATACTACACACAATATTCTTATACTACACACTATATCCTTACACTACGCACTATATTCTTACACTACGCACTATATTCTTACACTACACACTATATTCTTACACTACACACTATATTACACTACACACTATATTCTTACACTACACACTATATTCTAACACTACACACTATATTCTTACACTACACACAATATTCTTACACTACACACTATATTACACTACACACTATATTACACTACACACTATATCCTTACACTACACACTATATTACACTACACACTATATCCTTACACTATGCACTATATTACACTACACACTATATTCTTACACTACACACTATATTCTTACACTACACACTATATTACACTACACACTATATTCTTACACTACACACTATATTCTAACACTACACACTATATTCTTACACTACACACAATATTACACTACACACTATATCCTTACACTATGCACTATATTACACTACACACTATATCCTTACACTACACACAATATTCTTACACTACACACTATATTACACTACACACTATATTACACTACACACTATATCCTTACACTACACACTATATTACACTACACACTATATCCTTACACTATGCACTATATTACACTATGCACTATATTACACTACACACTATATTCTTACACTACACACAATATTCTTACACTACACACTATATTACACTACACACTATATTCTAACACTACACACTATATTACACTACACACTATATTCTTACACTACACACAATATTCTTATACTACACACTATATTCTTACACTACATACTATATTCTTACACTACACACTATATTACACTACACACTATATTCTAACACTACACACTATATTACACTACACACTATATTCTAACACTACACACAATATTCTTACACTACACACAATATTCTTACACTACACACTATATTACACTACACACAATATTCTTACACTACACACTATATTCTTATACTACACACTATATTCTAACACTACACACTATATCCTTACACTATGCACTATATTACACTACACACAATATTCTTACACTACACACTATATTCTAACACTACACACTATATTACACTACACACTATATTCTTACACTACACACAATATTCTAACACTACACACTATATCCTTACACTATGCACTATATTCTTACACTACACACAATATTCTTACACTACACACTATATTCTAACACTACACACTATATTACACTACACACTATATTACACTACACACTATATTACACTATGCACTATATTACACTACACACAATATTCTTACACTACACACTATATTCTTACACTACACACTATATTACACTACACACTATATCCTTACACTATGCACTATATTACACTACACACAATATTCTTTCACTACACACTATATTCTTACACTACACACTATATTACACTACACACTATATCCTTACACTATGCACTATATTACACTACACACTATATTCTTACACTACACACAATATTCTTAAACTACACACTATATTCTTACACTACACACTATATTCTAACACTACACACTATATTACACTACACACTATATTCTTACACTACACACTATATTCTTACACTACACACTATATTCTAACACTACACACAATATTACACTACACACTATATTCTTACACTACTTCACTATCTAGTGCCTAAGCAGTCTAATACACTTTGTACTGTATCCTTGCACTATACACTATGTACAGTATTCTTACACTATATTTTTACACAATATATACTATATACCTCACTATCTAGTGACTATATAGTCTTGTACTAAACATTATGTACTGTATTTTTACACTAAACATTAGATACTAAAGGGTTCTTTTAGTGTTCATGGTTCTGTATAGCACCATCTTTTTGAGGAGTGTATACATTGTTATATAATCATGAAAGGGTTCTTCGGATTGATGAAAAATGTGCCTGAGGGAGCAATAGAACCTTTAAATGAACCCTATTGAGTGCTTATAGAACCCTATTCAAAAAGGTTCTATGTAAAAATGGTTCTGTATGGCACTCTAAAGGGTTCTTCTATTGTTACAAGCTTGAGTGCTATATAGAACTATTTTTAAAAAGGTTCTATGTAGAAAATGGTTCTATATAGCACCCATAAGGGTTCTTATATTGTCACAAGCTTGACACCACAACAGTAGAAGAACCCATTTGTTTGCTTTATAGAAACATTTTCAAAAAGGTTCTACAAAGAACCACGTACAGCGTGTTCTCCATCAATCTGAAGAACTCTTCCATGGTGCACATTTAATCATGCAAAGGGTTCTTTTAGTGTTCATGGTTTTATAAAGAACCATGTTCTTTACTAAATGACCCCTGAAGGGTCTTTTTTTAAGAATGTACACACTATGTAATGTATCACATTCTTAAACTACATTCTTATACAACACACTGTGTACTGTATTTTTACACTATACACTATGTCAGTCAGACTCTGGTCCTGGACTGTCCTGCAGAGTTTAGCTCCAGCCTGTGTCCAGTAAGCTGCTCCATCCCTTTCTCAACTCTAATATAGCTGATCCAGCCAATCAGGGACTTGG
>NC_051215.1:3054378-3119378 GCF_015220715.1 Pygocentrus nattereri
TGAACTGACCAATGACTGACCAATGCGTAATCAGTGGAGGTTTTCAGTGCTCAGTAGCATCATAGATTATGTAAAAAAAAGTTACACTTAAAAAAGTGCTCTCTATATATATATATATATATATATATATCATTCATAATCCACACAGTCGCTCTGACAGACTGTAATACACTACAGGAAGCGTAGGGGGCGATACGGCTTCTACTGTTTCATTTAAAAAGCTCCATAATGTTCATATGATCCACACAGTCGCTCTGACAGACTGTAATACACTACAGGAAGCGTAGGGGGCGATACGGCTTCTACTGTTTCATTTAAAAAGCTCCATAATGTTCATATGATCCACACAGTCGCTCTGACAGACTGTAATACACTACAGGAAGCGTAGGGGGCGATACGGCTTCTACTGTTTCATTTAAAAAGTTCTATAATGTTCATATGATCCACACAGTCGCTCTGACAGACTGTAATACACTACAGGAAGCGTAGGGGGCGATACGGCTTCTACTGTTTCATTTAAAAAGCTCTATAATGTTCATATGATCCACACAGTCGCTCTGACAGACTGTAATACACTACAGGAAGCGTAGGGGGCGATATGGCTTCTACTGTTTCATTTAAAAAGCTCTACAATGTTCATATGATCCACACAGTCGCTCTGACAGACTGTAATACACTACAGGAAGCGTAGGGGGCGATACGGCTTCTACTGTTTCATTTAAAAAGCTCTATAATGTTCATATGATCCACACAGTCGCTCTGACAGACTGTAATACACTACAGGAAGCGTAGGGGGCGATACGGCTTCTACTGTTTCATTTAAAAAGCTCTATAATGTTCATATGATCCACACAGTCGCTCTGACAGACTGTAATACACTACAGGAAGCGTAGGGGGCGATACGGCTTCTACTGTTTCATTTAAAAAGCTCTATAATGTTCATATGATCCACACAGTCGCTCTGACAGACTGTAATACACTACAGGAAGCGTAGGGGGCGATACAGCTTCTACTGTTTCACTGAAAAAGCTCTATAATGTTCATATGATCCACACAGTCGCTCTGACAGACTGTAATACACTACAGGAAGCGTAGGGGGCGATACGGCTTCTACTGTTTCATTTAAAAAGCCTCTATAATGTTCATATGATCCACACAGTCACTCTGACAGACTGTAATACACTACAGGAAGCGTAGGGGGCGATACGGCTTCTACTGTTTCATTTAAAAAGCTCTATAATGTTCATATGATCCACACAGTCGCTCTGACAGACTGTAATACACTACAGGAAGCGTAGGGGGCGATACGGCTTCTACTGTTTCATTTAAAAAGCTCCATAATGTTCATATGATCCACACAGTCGCTCTGACAGACTGTAATACACTACAGGAAGCGTAGGGGGCGATACGGCTTCTACTGTTTCATTTAAAAAGTTCTATAATGTTCATATGATCCACACAGTCGCTCTGACAGACTGTAATACACTACAGGAAGCGTAGGGGGCGATACGGCTTCTACTGTTTCATTTAAAAAGTTCTATAATGTTCATATGATCCACACAGTCGCTCTGACAGACTGTAATACACTACAGGAAGCGTAGGGGGCGATACGGCTTCTACTGTTTCATTTAAAAAGCTCTAGAATGTTCATATGATCCACACAGTCGCTCTGACAGACTGTAATACACTACAGGAAGCGTAGGGGGCGATACGGCTTCTACTGTTTCATTTAAAAAGCTCTATAATGTTCATATGATCCACACAGTCGCTCTGACAGACTGTAATACACTACAGGAAGCGTAGGGGGCGATACGGCTTCTACTGTTTCATTTAAAAAGTTCTATAATGTTCATATGATCCACACCATCACTCTGACAGAGTGTAATACATTACAGGACGTGTAGGGGGCAATATGGCTATATTATTTCTTTTAAAGCACACTTTTTGCCCTACAATGTTCATATAATCTACACAATTCTTTTATAATACACGAATACACTTTAGATTGCAATCCTCTACAGGAAACGTACTAATTTTATACTTTGGCACATAGAAAAACAGAAACAAAAAAGATACATTAGATATTATAAGATAATAATATTTGACCTGCTGTCCGTTTGGTCAAATTCTGAAGAAGAGAGTGGCTGCTGGTCTACAGCCTTTTCCATTAATTCTAGGCAAGCTTTTTGTTCGGCAGGTGCAGCAGAGCAACTGAACAAACTGGAATCAGCGAGAAACAAACAGAATACAATCCAACAAATACAGTGGGCTGTGAAATGCTTTGCAGACTGATTGAAACAGCAACACATTCAAGCTCATTTAGAATATACTGAAAAAGCTGAGCTCAACCTGATATTGCCAGTTTTATGTCTATTAGTAACGCAAAAGGGGACTACTTTTTTGGCTGAAGGAATTGCCACAATTAAGGCATTTACCCTGTGATTGACTGGTGACCTGTCGAAGGTGTACCCCCCCCAACCCCGTAACCCAGAAGGATAAGAGGGTAAGAAAATGAGAACCCGGGGGTCGTGTATTATTGTGAAAACAGAAACAGAAGTATTGTACATTTGAGCAGTGATTTTAGGTGGGCTACTGACAAAAGTGGGCGGGCTTCGGCCCACTGAACCTAATCATACCGCTGCCACTGGTTGCAGCCTTAATGAACTCTGCAGTTCATTGTTTGAGTGTGGTTATTTGTAAGAGAGTGAGTGTGTATGGTTATCTGCAGCAGAGGGTGTGTGTGTGTGTATGTGTGTATGTGTGTATGATGAATGTCTGTCATTGACGGAAGTGACAGCTGATTAATCCCCTCATTACTTCCTGCGAGACTCCTGTTCGGTAATCAGCTCGTCAGGCCTGAGGCTAATCCGGCGCTCTGCACTCGTCAGCGCAAGCTCGCGAGGAAACTAGTGACAGGCAGACGGCGAGAGAGATGACAGAATGACAAGACAGATGTAGAAAGTCAGAAAGTTAGAGAGGTATACGTTACCTTAGACACTTTTTTAGAACCCACTTTCTTACATCCACTCATCCCACACTTTCCTCATGTGCTCCACATGTGCACGCGCACTCCTTCCTTTCAGACTTGTAGCTGTCGTTCCCTGTTAGCGTCACCTTGAATAGACAACTCGACTGCCTATTTGTTTTCGTGCGGTATCCAGACACACGCACACGTAATTGTTCCTTGAAGGGAAAACCTTTTAGTTGGGACAGTCTGGGCTTGACCCTGCGGCTCTGCCAGGGGCGACTGACTCTGTGACAAGTAAGTGAGTAAGAGAGGGAGCGAGAGGAGAGAAAAGAAAATGATGTGCTGGAGTTGTCCTCTGCAGCGGATGATGAAAATGGACGTTTGGTGTTTGGATGAGACAGATGAGCACTTGCTTAAGCTGAAGTTAATCATTTAAGGCACAAGTGACATGTTTCTTTACATCAGTTTCCCAGCCCTGGTCCTGGAGTACCTCTGCCTTGCACAGGTCTGCATTTTCATGCTGTGACGCACCTTGTTTAACTTAGGAAGTGCTTGTTATTTGCCTTATTAGCTAAATCATGTGTGTTGGGAGTTTGGAGGACACCTGCAGGTACTCCAGGATAGGGGTTGGGAACCACTGCTATACATGTATAAAAAGTGTTTATTTTATTTTACTTGAGAACCAGCGTACCCTGTGATTAAAATAAACAGGGATGCAATGATATGAGAATTTGGTGCTGATATCTAATATTTTCTTATACGTATTTGCCGTTGTTGATGCATTTATAAAACTGAGACTACCCGGAATAACATTGTAGACAAATTTTATTGCAGTAAAATTAATAAAATGCATATGTTAGCAAAATAGATACAAGAGTGTCATCAGATATCTGTGAAATTTAAACATCTCTTTGATGCCGATATTCTTTTAAGAAAAGAACTACTGATACTGACATGATTCCAATATCGAGCTTCCCTAATGATAAATAAACCTGACATTCAAATGCATATATACACACCGACAAGTCTTGAGACAGACTTTAAAATAGCTTTATGCAATTTGATAGCACTTTCAAATGGATATTGTTTTTGCTCTGCTGGTCTTTCTGGTTTAAATTGTGTCCTATGTTGTGTCTATTTTTGTGCATTTCAGGTGTGTGACTGGTGTAAGCACATCCGCCACACTAAAGAGTACCTGGACTTTGGTTCGGGTGAGAGACGCCTGCAGTTTTGCAGTGCAAAGTGTCTGAACCAGTATAAAATGGACATCTTCTATAAAGAGACCCAGGCAGCCCTGCCAGCTGGTCTGTGTAACCCTGTTCATCCGGCTGGGGAAGGGAAGTCGGAGGGAAGCCCAGGAGTTCAGCTTCTCACCCCTGAGTCCTGGAGTGCTCCTCTGAGTGAACTCCGTGCTCGCAAGGCCCCTTCACCAGGGTGTGCCACCTCTGGAGCTGGACACTCGGGTTCAGCATCAGGTTCTCCTTCTGAGCCTGGAACCATGTGTTCGTCTTCGTCCTCCTCATCGTCTGCAAAAATCTCCACGCCAAGGCCACATGAAAGTCCGACGTTACCGCCTCCCCCTCCACCGCCCCCTGCGCCCGGACTCCACCCACAACTTGGGGTGCCACCAGGCAGCCCTCCCATGGTGATGACACCCCGTGGTCCAGTGCCACTTCCCTTCTTTATGGAGCACCAAATGATGCAGCAAATACGTCCTCCATTCCTTCGGCCACCTGGCCCCAACAGCCCACTCCCAAATCCCATGATTCCTGGCATTGGCCCACCGCCTCTTCCTCCTCGGACCCTGGGTCCCCCATCAAGCCCCATGCACCGACCCCTTCTCTCACCTCACATGCACCCTTCCTCCACCCCTACCCTGCCAGGCAACCCACCTGGTATGATGCCCCCTCACCCGGCTGCTCATATGCCTGGGCTGCCTTTTCCTCCAGTTAACATTATGCCAACTGGGCCCATTCCAGTGCCACCCATGATGAACTTTGGCATGCCATCACTTGCACCTCTGGTGCCACCTCCCATGCTTTTAGTGCCGTATCCTGTAATTGTGCCCTTACCGGTGCCAATACCCATCCCTGTTCCTATCCCAGTCAGTCCAAAGGCATCAGGTGACCGTCCAGGGAATGATGGGATGCTTCCAGAGGTTTCTGGTGACCGCAGCAACTCGCAGGACTTTCCTTTCTCCCCTGATTCGTCCAGAGGAGGAGAGGGTGGAGTTCATGAGCAGGGCCCCTCAAACTCGGATATGCTTTCACCAGGAGTGTCTGGCCAGACAGAACGGGGTAGGAGGAGCATGGTGGATCTCTCTGTTAAAATGGAAAGCCCCGGAAGTGGAAGCTCCAGTTTGTCAAATTCAGGATCTCCTACAGAAACACCAGCAAATGGAATAATTGATTTAACAACAAATCGTCGCTCAAGGCAACAGCTGGTCATCCAGAGGGCAGTGCCATGTGTGCAAATAAAGCCAGAGCCTGATTTGACTCCACTAACTGGGCAAGCTGTCTCACGATTGAGTGATTGTGAAGCAAATGGGAGGGACAGCACAGGGCCAATAGAGGACTTGCAAAGAGACAGAGATAGTGAGGCTAAAAGCCCACTGGACAATGTTGAGCTGCCGTGTGCTGACCCTTCCTTCTGCAGTGCCACACCCCCACTATCTCAACCAATTACATGCGCCCTTTCTGCCCCCACAGCCAGCATCTCCACAACGAAAACAGAGCCAGGAACCGCCACGCCTTGTAATGTGATTGTCAATGGGAGCTGCAGTATGCAGCCACTAGAGCCCTCAGTCCGGACCTCACCTCTGGAACAGCGCCCCTCTGTGGAACCATGCCGCAGGACAACCACGCTTTGTGACGAGCCTTCCGAGGGAGAGGACCTGAAGGAAAATAGCTGCACAGCAATTGAGAGGGACACAGCAGGTAAGAGAGCATTGTCAGAGCAGGCCAGTGCTCCTGGGGGTACTGGAGACGAGAAGTCCCAAGAGGCAGAGGATGCAGCGTCTGGAGCAGATCATGCCTACGCTTTGCCACTTATGCCCAAGCCAGGCTGTGTCATTCAGCCTGTGCCCAAACCAACAGAGAAGACAACGGGCATTCTGCCATGTGGCCTGACTGCACCATTGGCAGCAGCAGGGGCAGCAGAGCTGGAGCCCCCGCTAAAGAGGAGGTGCCTGCGCATTCGCAATCAGAACAAGTGAAGAGTGAGAGAGTTTGCAGGTCAGTCACTCACTGCCTTTAAATTTAAACTCCAAGTCACACTGATCTTTAATTCCTGTTAGGTTGTCTAAGCACTTTATTGACCCCTGCCTTGTAGGGCCCATCTTGCTAGTGTGCAATTAGAGATTGTGTTGATGCACAATTTCTGTTAGACAGCTCCTACCCCTTCACTAATGGTCAGTCTCTGACCACAGAGCTGCTCTTGGCTGGCTATTTCTGCGTGGTGGTCCACTCTCAATCTAGCTGCATCAATGATATTAAGCATTGCTCTGTTGACTTGTACCATTGCCACACAAACACTATCATGTCAGTGCCACTACTGTGCTGACAATGGTCCACAGACAATATCTGTTCAAGTATGGTCCTATGGTCAGAAGTGAATGGTAAGCATAATAAAATTGTGCAAGAATAGTAGAAGCTTGGGAAATAAATGAAATATTAAGGTAGTGTTGTGTTTTGTCAGATTTTGCTAGACTGTGCCAGTGCATCTTTCATTTAAAAGTAAAAGTAGTGTTAGCAGCTTTGATTTTTTCTTGGCCTTGAAATGAAACAGATGAAACTGAATTCATGTTGATTTTAAGAAAAGACCTTAAGCACTCTAAGAACATCTCTTGGGGGATTAACCCATTATCTTAACATCTCTCCTTTTCCTTTCTTTCCTCCATTTCTCTCTGACAGATGCTTACATCTCACCAAAGGGACAAGCAGCACAGCACTGCAGCAGAGACCATCAGTCCTTCTACAGCTCCACCATCAACACACAAATACTCATCCCTTCACCCTATAACCTTCTCCACTCCAAGTCTTGGATGGACAAACAACTGGAATAACCCCATGAATCCTTCCAAGAATCTGAGTCCTTGAATTTTGCTCCATTTCTGTCTCTTTGTCAGTCTTTTCACTGGTTGTCAGTCCAAGTCACTTTCAGCTAAGATTGAATCTTTACATCTGTGCTGAGGAGTCTCCCCCTACAGGACTGGTGAGGCGCTGCAGTGCTGAGGACTGTAATGTACATAAATAGCTCCGAGAGAGCCAAAAAATGTGGGTCTCAAGCCAAACAGCAATCATGAAGAGGTCCACTGGACTTGCCAATCAAACATGCCCACAAATGACTGACAGGACTGGCTCCTGAACAGGCCCCCGAGGGTGGGCCTTAAACACGTTGCCCAATCAAAAAAAAAAAAAAAAAAAAAGCCCTGTGGCCTGCCACTCAGATGTGCCCATTAACGATAAACAGGACAAGTTTGTTTTTGTGTGTGTCAGTGTTCAGACAAATCTAGTTATGTCCGTATGAAGTGAGAGAGAGTTGGAGGTCTAAACTGTTGGCACCTCCACCAGCGTTCTCAGGCAGAAGCGAACCGAAGATCCACAGAGTGCCAAGAAAGTAATGGAAACAAGAAAGGTCACTGTGGTCAGGTCTCTCCATCTTTATCACTTTGCCTGTTCTCCATTTGTTCTCCATGTTCTTGTCTTTTCTTTGGCACCACCAGCAAGATGCACAGAAATCCTTCTTTGTGCCCTTTTGTCTTTTCTGGCCACAGAAAATACAGGAAAAACGTAAAACTATTTCTTTTAGAGAGTCTGAAACAATCAAAAAAGGAACACAAGGAATAGGGATGAACCTGGGACGAGTGAAGGGGGAACTGGGGACTTTCTGCAGGAAAACAACGGACAAGACAAAAGAATGAAGATTGTGGTACTAATGGAGAGCAGTATTTACGGACTGTTTGCTGGCACCCCAGCAATGTTGGTGGTGTCCGAATGGACGGATGTGCAATGGAACATTCACTCCCTCTCACCTACTCAAGGACGACAGGGTAGAGACACTGCTTGACCTTAACCAGGACTGTCAAATGGTCGCTATTGGCTAGTAGGAACGCCTGGTTCTTCCTCCAACCTGAACCCAGAGATCTGAATGATGAATGCACTTGTCAATCACTGGTACACAGTATACGCATGCAATTACACTTTGTACAACGACATGAAGCTGTACAAAGTGAATAAAATACATGACATTTGTTGTGTTAGCCAAACTAAGAATGAAAGCATAGGCCTCTCTTTGAAATTTGATACTTATTCAGTTAAATCAGTCTTTCAATTAGTATGTCATTTGGTTACGTGGTGGCTTTATAAACCTTGCCTTTTCTTATAGGTTCTTAAGCACTAGGGGCATTTCTAAACATTTGGGAGTCCTAAGTGGCAACCTACCACCACCCATCGCAATCAAATTCTTTCATATGTAAGAATAGAAGAAAAATTACAACATTTAACTTTGATCACAAATCTTTTTTCTACTTCAGCATATCACATTTGTGGATTAGACATGGTTCCGTTACTACATCTGTATGCAACTGTGGTTCTAACAGGGGCAGAAAAGATGCAGTTAGACCGCAATCACTGTTTAGACTTAAAGGAAAAGATCAGATACCTTCTCGGATCAGATTTGACTTCTTGTCTAAACGAAACCTGAGCCAGCTATGAAAAGCTGAAAGCTCGTTACCGAAAGGGAGCGACTTTGGGGTTTGAAGAGTCAAAACAACATGACACAGACACGCAGTAGAGGAACAAACCAGAAATGTTCAAATTTAAACACACAACATATCGGTCTCCAGCTAGCTCCTTAGGAGAGAGTTGGGGGAGTGTAACTTGAAGCCTGATGTGTGTGAGACTGAGGGTGTCTTGCCAAAAAACCTGAAGCATTTTCCCCAATTCATTAGAAAAGAAAAACACGAGTGTCAAAAAAGGGTACACAGAAAGGTGTGAGAACTTGCTGGGGAAATTGTAAAAGTTGTCGGCGTGTCAGAAAGCGACAGGGTGGTTCCCTTACGGCTGTTTTCCTCAGCCGGTCAGCCAGACTTTCTGTCCCTTGTGTTTGAAAAGTCTCCGTCTCAGATTCATCCAAGTGCTTGATTTCCTGAAAACTGAAAATGGCTCTGGTGTTTTCGTTCCAGATGGCTTTTCTCCCCCCTTCTGCTTCTCTCTTTTTGCAGCTCGATATATTCTCCTCTGATTTCCATGTTTGGCTCAGTCTGTCTAGCTGTCGCTGACCGAAATCTCCCCTCACTTTTTACCTCCCCCTTATCTTTTTTTCTTTAACTTTCTCCCTCCGACATCATGAGAAAATTTGTGTAACCTCCCCCTTATTCTCCTTATTTATTCAGTCTGTCCGTCAGACGTATAGGGACACTTTGCCTTGCTATGCAACATTTGATTTTTGCTCTGTGCAAATTCTTTGGTTATATTTAGCTATAACAAATTTGATCCCTGGCCAAGAGTCCAAAAGAATGGGTAGCCCCGAGTCCAAGAGAGCTAAATTGTCCTCGCTCTCTCTGGGTGGATGGTTCTCCCTTTCCTCCAATCACTCAGTGCGATACTACCCAACACAGGCATCTGTTATCTGACGCAATAGAATTAGCAGTTAGTGTTCTCCTCCAAGTGTGTTGAGCTGTCCAATGATGTTGCGTTAGCAGCAGTTTGAGAAGATGCAGTGGAGCTCGTCCTAGACTTCACCCTCCCAGCTCAGTAGCATTGTTGCAGTTGCAGTTTAATGGCAAGACTGTAGCTTGGCGTCCCCAAACTTCTGATGGGCAGTGTGATTCTGCTGCTCATTTTTCCTTTTTTTTTTTTTAAATCAGCCCACGCTCCTCTGCACACGCAGATCATTTTCAGGCTGGCCTCACAGACGGTCAGCTTATATTCCTCTTTCACATTCATTCTGATGGAGCTGACAGAGCCTGCTGACCCACTGTCTAGCCAAAAGAGGACATGCTGAGAAAGTGACCGCCAAGAGTAACACATACATATACACATTTGTTACTAATATAATCTCAGCAGTCTCAGACTTTCTCTAAGTTACTCTTGTGGGGCCAGAAATGAACATCCAGGGAGAACTATGAGACATTTTGGGCTTAATGTGGGCAGGAACCTCATGAAGGCAGAGCTCACAGTAGGCGGCGATGGTGCCCTCATTAAAAGTTGTCGTGGCTGAAAAGGCCTCCAAAAAATCCAAATGAAGCTTGTTGATGTGAGTCTCGTGTGTAGAGAACATGTTACATACAGTAAAAGTAAACATTGCCTAGCAGATCTGTTAGCTAACAACAGCATGTTGGCTAGCTACCTTGTTTCATGTTGTTTTGATTGTGTTGTTGATTGGACAAGACTAGAGGAGTTTGTTGGTGGGACTTGGAGGTGCGTTCCCTGGATTTCGACTCGATTTAGCACAACATTTTAACAAATTGTCCCCAGATGTGTTTTCTCATTATGAGACTTTGTTTTAGTTGACCGTAAGATTCGGTATTGGAAAAAAATCCAATTTACAAAGTTTTGCATTTACACCAGATGCAACAGATCAGCCAAGACATAGTTGGTGTCCAAATTTAATTTAACTCTGGAGCTGCAAGGCTAAAAGACTAGAAGTCAGTAGTCACCCAAACCTTTTCCGTAAATATATCCCTGAAACTTTTCTCAACCCACTGAAACAGCATCTCGGTTTAGGTAACAGATGGACTACAGTCTGTAAGTGTACACCTACATAGTGGAGCTATACTATAGGTGTTTCTACTAAAGTGGCCAGTGAGTGGAAGCGCAAGGTAGGTGTTTCTAATAAAGTGGCCAGTGAGTGGAAGCACAAAGTGGGTGTTTCTAATAAACTGGCCAGCGAGTGAAAGCACAAGGCGGGTGTTTCTAATGAAGTGGCCAGCGATTGGAATTTCAAGCTGTGTGTTTCCGATAAAGTGGCCACTTCAGCCACTTTAGACAACAGGTGTGCTGAAGCCGACTGCCCTTCGCATAGACCTTTATCAAACAGTCTTATGGACGTTAGGTTATGTTTTTAGTTGAAACAATCAGTTTTTACAAAAAGAAATCCTGAACATAATGGAAGATAAGTGTTCAGAAGTAACTACGTCCTAAACCACAAGTCTCTGCGACCTTAATGACTGCCTGGATGCGGGTTGAGAACAGTTTTGAGGATGTATTTACGGAAAAGATTTGGGTGACTATTGACTTCTTGTGTTTTTAGCAGTGTTAGACTGAAGAAGCAAAGTTTAGACACCAAACAAGTCTTGCCTGATCGACTACATTTGGGAAAAGTGGGAAAATACACACAGCTTCCCCCAGAGAGCATTCAGAAATTTAACCTGAAGGGTATCTTAAGCTTCCTTTAAGCTTCCTTTAAGCTTCCTTTAAGCTTCTAAGCATCACGTTCATTCAATCAGCCAGTTTCCTCTCTCCAGTGACGCACGCACCCAAACACTTCAGCAGCTCTCAGATAACACTGAAGGCTCCGAGAACCTGAAGTATCATTATTATGACCCACTGTATGCAAGTGACCTTGCCTTTGTAACTGGAGTTGAGCAGACTGGGCCGGACAGATATAGCGCTGAAACCCAACACTGTTGTAGTGTCTGCGGTTCCATACAGACAAGACAGTGACACCAGCATAAAATGTGTATGTGTGTGTGTGTTTCATGGCAGACGATGCTGTCCTTGATCCTACAATACGTTTGGCGTTGAGGAAAGATTTGTAGGCCACAGAAAAAACTACCAACAGTCAAAACCTGGCCAAAAGTGCGTTACATAAGGAGCTGTTCTTCAGTTCAAGGTTCTTCAGAAGAGGTTATAACACTCTTAAAATCAGCTTAAAGGGCCCATATCTTACATCTGTCTTCGTTTCTATTTGTTTTAGGGATGCATAATGATATCGGAATCATATCTGTGTACTGCTCGAAAACCGTAATTGTCCTGACCTTTTTGCGTGATTTTTAACGTAGTCTGTAAACATTGTTCAGTTTTCAGACAAACCGTTCAGTCCACCCAGTCCATGTATGTAATATAGGCTGCGAACACTGCATTCAGAATTCAGTTTTTGTGATGTCACAAAAACCAGCACACTTGCAAACACTCATTCAGCCTATAACCGTGTAGCCCCGCCCACTCACACTGAAGTTATATGGAGTGTTATATGACGCAGGCCTGCTTTTTGAACAATGCACAATACAGGGCAGCCGATCAGAACAGAGGCAACTTGCGTAACGTCAGTCTTAAAGGAACAGTAACGAAAACAGCTGGTGTAATTCTAAGGGATAAAGAGAGGAATTAATTCAAAATGCTGTTTTTATGAGGAGCCTGGCCATTTCCTATTTCCCCTATTATATCAAAAATAGGACTGCAAAATGCCAGAGGGCGCCCGCGAGCGAGTCCTGAATGAATAGGGGTGAAAGGAGCTCAGCGGCTAAAAACAAAAAGTAAAATAGTCTCTAATCACTCGCCCAGAACTTTCCTTTAATTTTAGAAAGTAGAAGAATAAATTTCACTAAAAAAAGCAAAAAATATCTTCCCTATATATTTTTTTCTACAGCAAATGGGTTTTGGGCAGCAGGACGTGGGCATTACAGCTGTGGTGCTGTTTTAAACTCCTATAACTCGAGTTTAAAAGCTCTTAAAATATAACAGCTGTGTTAAAATGTTTTACGCTGATCAGGGAATTATTGCATTCTTTTACATTAAAAATGTTGAAGCATTTATAAACTGTGATTTTGCTCAAATGCTCCATATCAACCCATTCATTTCGGACTCGCTCGGGAGCGCCCCCTAGCGTTTGAGAAACCCGGAAGACATTACACAGTGGGAATTCTCCTACTAGTTCTCTGTGTTAAACCCTGTTATTAAATAAAGTCTCATTTTCTGAGATATGTGCCCTTTAATGCTAGAAGCAAACACTTTTAGTTCTCTAACAGAACTTTCACTGGATAGAATCATTTTTGCATTTAAAATGAGTTTGTCTTGGGTTTTCATGAGACACACGAGGGAAATGGAAATGTACCTGAGAATCTACTGTAGTTGATTTTTTGGCTGTTTTGCTTCTGAAACGTATATTTTGAAGGTCCAGCAACAGCCAGTGAGCGCACCTGGGCTCTGTTTCCCTCAGCACCAGTTTTCCATGTTCCAAATGTCTTGATGAAATTGCTCATCATGCTCAGCACTGAAGGAAATCTAGATGGGAATCCAGAAAATGTGTTTTAATGACATATGACACCCCATAACTCGGTACCAGGTCAGAAGATCACACACAATTTCAATGTACTTTTCCCTAAAAAGTTCCTTGTAATTACAGCAGTGCGTCTCTAATTTGAGGACCTACTTCTTCAGGTGTTCTTCAGTAGAGACAGTGATTCTACACAGAATCATTAACTATCAAATAACTATTTGCATGACTAAAGGGTTCTTTACTTGGTTCTTCAGAATGATGGAGAATGTGTTCTAAATGGTTCTACATAGAACCTTTTTAAAGAAGGTTCTACATAACAGCAAAAATTGTTCTTTTATCGTTACAAGCTTGAAATTATATAGAAAGAACCCTTTTTGGTGCTATGTAAATACATGTATGTGCTGCTGTTGGAACAAAAACTTGTATCTCCAAAATGGTAACTTTACAGGAGAAGGAAAAAACCTACTTTGCTTTTAATGTAAGTCAATGGAACCAGAATTTTTGCCACGTAAATTTTGGCTGTTTCTTTTGATCCATTCATCCTAAAATTTACACGCGATATAAAGGGCAGCAGGCATTTTCAAACGGTGCCAAAAACTGAAAAATGCCCACACAATGTTTCTCCAACAGCAGTGATAGGTGCTATAAAAGATTTCAAATGTCTTGAGTGTTATTGGTTCTACATAGAACAACTGTCTTTACTAAAGAACCCTTGAAGAAGCAAAGTGAGAACACAAAACTGCAAAGCACCGCAGCCCTCCTGGAAAAATTCAGAAACAATGCTGGGTGCCTCCACAAGAGGGCAGCAAAAACACCACAGTATTCAGTGCCTCCACAAGGGGGCAGCAAACGCAGTCGTTTCTTTTTGAAAGCTGAGTTAACTGAGCGGCTGAGAACGTTTCAGTGATTTTGTGCAAAGCAGACTGTCTGCCAAACGCAATACTTTACTCGAAATGTGTTCAGGGGCCAAAAACGCGTCTTACAGTCCGGCTGCCAATGTGTCAGTCAGCTCGGAATTAAAGAGCAGCACAGGAACGCTTGGCTTTTACTTTCTGGCCAAAGTGATTGGGTCTGAGGAGCCGGGAAACCGCTGCCTAATCAGTGAGAGAAGGGTTAGCTGGTCATATGCCAAACGGCACACGAACGCCAATACACACACAGAGAAAAGCCATTTCACCATTCAATCACAACTGCATGAAGGCCTCACTTATGCAAACGCAACAGAACAAAACGTTTAAATGTGACTGAATAAAGGCAACAAAAGGCAAAGAGGTGGACACTGCACTGTATTGAGTAATCAGGCCTGGGCTTTATTGTTTAGGCTGCGTTTCATATGGTCAGTCTACACAGGGCGGCTGTGAATTCCCCACAAACACAATTATGCAATGACTGATTCTTATTCTTACTGCACTCTGCGAGACGGACATTTGTGGGAAAACAGAAGAAAAAAAAAACTCAACTGAAAAGCAGACATTGCAATTTCTAACGTTTTAAATGTTAAAACTTTTCAAAGGTGAAAAGCTGCCTTAACTCTTGCTCGTGTGCTCCAGCGCCTGCTGTTAAAAAAATCCACTTTGTAAACAAAACACACAAAAAAAAAATCATAAAAAAAAACCACGACTTTATCACGCTAGTGTTGATGTATATATGCTTTTTCTGTGACTCGTATGATCCTTGGTATTTTGCTTCATCTGCCCACGTTCACTTGCCCTCCCCACACAGACATACCCCCCTTGTAAATCTGCCCCCCGTTGTGATTTCTCTGTACTTGCAGAACATTTTATAGTATTATTTATTAATGACAAGTGTTTGCATTTGCAAATAATAAAGAAAGTGGCTCTTTGAACAGGGTAGCCAGCTCACTGAAGAGAAGGCAGAGGCCTACGTCTTTTCTTTTCTTTTCTTTTCTAAATTAAAGAAAGAAACAGCAAGAATAATAAAAAATGATAAACTTGTCTTTTTATTATGAAATTGTTATAAAACTTGTTGCCAAGATTGCTTTAAAATGTACCATTTTTTGTCTTGTAACAGTATTTGTTTTACTCAGTGAACTGAATAAATAGAGGCACACACCAATCTCCCTCTCTCGCCCTCCCTCTCCCTCTCTCGTTCCCTCTGGCCTGCTTTTCATTTTTACTCGCACTTCTTTACCGTTCTACTGTGTTCAGCGGCTGATTTTACAGACAAATCAAACCAGTTACCGGGAATGTCGAGAATCCGGAAAGACTGTGACTGTGACAAAACACGTTCCCTCACAGACAAAACACGTTCCCTCACAGACAAAACACGTTCCCTCGTAGACAAAACATGTTCCCCCATGAACAAAACACGTTCCCTTGCAGACAAAACACGTTCCCTCGCGAACAAAACACGTTCCCTTGCAGACAAAACACGTTCCCTCGCAGACAAAACACGTTCCCTCGTAGACAAAACGTTCCCCCATGAACAAAACACGTTCCCTTGCAGACAAAACACGTTCCCTCACAGACAAAACACGTTCCCTCGTAGACAAAACATGTTCCCCCATGAACAAAACACGTTCCCTTGCAGACAAAACACGTTCCCTCGCGAACAAAACACGTTCCCTTGCAGACAAAACACGTTCCCTCACAGACAAAACACGTTCCCTCGTAGACAAAACACGTTCCCTCGCGAACAAAACACGTTCCCTTGCAGACAAAACACGTTCCCTCGCAGACAAAACACGTTCCCTCGTAGACAAAACATGTTCCCCCATGAACAAAACACGTTCCCTCACAGACAAAACATGTTCCCTCACAGACAAAACACGTTCCCTCACAGACAAAACACGTTCCCTCGTAGACAAAACATGTTCCCCCATGAACAAAACACGTTCCCTTGCAGACAAAACACGTTCCCTCACAGACAAAACACGTTCCCTCGTAGACAAAACACGTTCCCTCGCGAACAAAACACGTTCCCTTGCAGACAAAACACGTTCCCTCGCAGACAAAACACGTTCCCTCACAGACAAAACACGTTCCCTCACAGACAAAACACGTTCCCTCACAGACAAAACATGTTCCCCCATGAACAAAACACGTTCCCTCACAGACAAAACATGTTCCCCCATGAACAAAACACGTTCCCTCACAGACAAAACACATTCCCTCACAGACAAAACACGTTCCCTCGTAGACAAAACATGTTCCCCCATGAACAAAACACATTCCCTCACAGACAAAACATGTTCCCCCATGAACAAAACACGTTCCCTCATGGACAAAACACGTTCCCTCACAGACAAAACACGTTCCCTCACAGACAAAACACGTTCCCTCACAGACAAAACATGTTCCCCCATGAACAAAACACGTTCCCTCACAGACAAAACATGTTCCCCCATGAACAAAACACGTTCCCTCACAGACAAAACACATTCCCTCACAGACAAAACACGTTCCCTCGCAGACAAAACACGTTCCCTCAGACAAAACACGTTCCCTCACAGACAAAACATGTTCCCCCATGAACAAAACACGTTCCCTCACAGACAAAACATGTTCCCCCATGAACAAAACACGTTCCCTCGCGAACAAAACACGTTCCCTTGCGAACAAAACACGTTCCCTCACAGACAAAACACGTTCCCTCACAGACAAAACACGTTCCCTCGTAGACAAAACATGTTCCCCCATGAACAAAACACGTTCCCTTGCAGACAAAACACGTTCCCTCACAGACAAAACACGTTCCCTCGTAGACAAAACACGTTCCCTCGCGAACAAAACACGTTCCCTTGCAGACAAAACACGTTCCCTCGCAGACAAAACACGTTCCCTCGTAGACAAAACATGTTCCCCCATGAACAAAACACGTTCCCTCACAGACAAAACATGTTCCCTCACAGACAAAACACGTTCCCTCACAGACAAAACATGTTCCCCCATGAACAAAACACGTTCCCTCACAGACAAAACACGTTCCCTCGTAGACAAAACATGTTCCCCCATGAACAAAACACGTTCCCTTGCAGACAAAACACGTTCCCTCACAGACAAAACACGTTCCCTCGTAGACAAAACACGTTCCCTTGCAGACAAAACACGTTCCCTCGCAGACAAAACACGTTCCCTCGTAGACAAAACATGTTCCCCCATGAACAAAACATGTTCCCTCACAGACAAAACATGTTCCCTCACAGACAAAACATGTTCCCCCATGAACAAAACACGTTCCCTCACAGACAAAACACATTCCCTCACAGACAAAACACGTTCCCTCGCAGACAAAACACGTTCCCTCACAGAAAAAACACGTTCCCTCACAGACAAAACATGTTCCCTCGTAGACAAAACATGTTCCCCCATGAACAAAACACGTTCCCTCACAGACAAAACATGTTCCCCCATGAACAAAACACGTTCCCTCACAGACAAAACACATTCCCTCACAGACAAAACACGTTCCCTCGTAGACAAAACATGTTCCCCCATGAACAAAACACATTCCCTCACAGACAAAACATGTTCCCCCATGAACAAAACACGTTCCCTCATGGACAAAACACGTTCCCTCACAGACAAAACACGTTCCCTCGCAGACAAAACACGTTCCCTCAGACAAAACACGTTCCCTCACAGACAAAACATGTTCCCCCATGAACAAAACACGTTCCCTCGCGAACAAAACACGTTCCCTTGCGAACAAAACACGTTCCCTCACAGACAAAACATGTTCCCTCACAGACAAAACACGTTCCCTCACAGACAAAACATGTTCCCTCACAGACAAAACACGTTCCCTCACAGACAAAACACGTTCCCTCGTAGACAAAACATGTTCCCCCATGAACAAAACACGTTCCCTCACAGACAAAACACGTTCCCTCGTAGACAAAACATGTTCCCCCATGAACAAAACACGTTCCCTTGCAGACAAAACACGTTCCCTCACAGACAAAACACGTTCCCTCGTAGACAAAACACGTTCCCTCGCGAACAAAACACGTTCCCTTGCAGACAAAACACGTTCCCTCGCAGACAAAACACGTTCCCTCGTAGACAAAACATGTTCCCCCATGAACAAAACACGTTCCCTTGCAGACAAAACACGTTCCCTCACAGACAAAACACGTTCCCTCACAGACAAAACATGTTCCCTCACAGACAAAACACGTTCCCTCACAGACAAAACACGTTCCCTCACAGACAAAACACGTTCCCTCGTAGACAAAACATGTTCCCCCATGAACAAAACACGTTCCCTCACAGACAAAACACGTTCCCTCGTAGACAAAACATGTTCCCCCATGAACAAAACACGTTCCCTTGCAGACAAAACACGTTCCCTCACAGACAAAACACGTTCCCTCGTAGACAAAACACGTTCCCTCGCGAACAAAACACGTTCCCTTGCAGACAAAACACGTTCCCTCGCAGACAAAACACGTTCCCTCGTAGACAAAACATGTTCCCCCATGAACAAAACATGTTCCCTCACAGACAAAACATGTTCCCTCACAGACAAAACATGTTCCCCCATGAACAAAACACGTTCCCTCACAGACAAAACACATTCCCTCACAGACAAAACACGTTCCCTCGCAGACAAAACACGTTCCCTCACAGACAAAACACGTTCCCTCACAGACAAAACACGTTCCCTCGTAGACAAAACATGTTCCCCCATGAACAAAACACGTTCCCTCACAGACAAAACATGTTCCCCCATGAACAAAACACGTTCCCTCACAGACAAAACACATTCCCTCACAGACAAAACACGTTCCCTCGTAGACAAAACATGTTCCCCCATGAACAAAACACATTCCCTCACAGACAAAACATGTTCCCCCATGAACAAAACACGTTCCCTCATGGACAAAACACGTTCCCTCACAGACAAAACACATTCCCTCACAGACAAAACACGTTCCCTCGCAGACAAAACACGTTCCCTCAGACAAAACACGTTCCCTCACAGACAAAACATGTTCCCCCATGAACAAAACACGTTCCCTCACAGACAAAACATGTTCCCCCATGAACAAAACACGTTCCCTCGCGAACAAAACACGTTCCCTTGCGAACAAAACACGTTCCCTCACAGACAAAACACGTTCCCTCACAGACAAAACACGTTCCCTCGTAGACAAAACATGTTCCCCCATGAACAAAACACGTTCCCTTGCAGACAAAACACGTTCCCTCACAGACAAAACACGTTCCCTCGTAGACAAAACACGTTCCCTCGTAGACAAAACATGTTCCCCCATGAACAAAACACGTTCCGTTGCAGACAAAACACGTTCCCTCGTAGACAAAACACGTTCCCTCGCGAACAAAACACGTTCCCTTGCAGACAAAACACGTTCCCTCGCAGACAAAACACGTTCCCTCGTAGACAAAACATGTTCCCCCATGAACAAAACACGTTCCGTTGCAGACAAAACACGTTCCCTCGTAGACAAAACACGTTCCCTCGCGAACAAAACACGTTCCCTTGCAGACAAAACACGTTCCCTCGCAGACAAAACACGTTCCCTCGTAGACAAAACATGTTCCCCCATGAACAAAACACGTTCCCTCACAGACAAAACATGTTCCCCCATGAACAAAACACGTTCCCTCACAGACAAAACACATTCCCTCACAGACAAAACACGTTCCCTCGTAGACAAAACATGTTCCCCCATGAACAAAACACATTCCCTCACAGACAAAACATGTTCCCCCATGAACAAAACACGTTCCCTCATGGACAAAACACGTTCCCTCACAGACAAAACACATTCCCTCACAGACAAAACACGTTCCCTCGCAGACAAAACACGTTCCCTCAGACAAAACACGTTCCCTCACAGACAAAACATGTTCCCCCATGAACAAAACACGTTCCCTCACAGACAAAACATGTTCCCCCATGAACAAAACACGTTCCCTCGCGAACAAAACACGTTCCCTTGCGAACAAAACACGTTCCCTCACAGACAAAACACGTTCCCTCACAGACAAAACACGTTCCCTCGTAGACAAAACATGTTCCCCCATGAACAAAACACGTTCCCTTGCAGACAAAACACGTTCCCTCACAGACAAAACACGTTCCCTCGTAGACAAAACACGTTCCCTCGTAGACAAAACATGTTCCCCCATGAACAAAACACGTTCCGTTGCAGACAAAACACGTTCCCTCGTAGACAAAACACGTTCCCTCGCGAACAAAACACGTTCCCTTGCAGACAAAACACGTTCCCTCGCAGACAAAACACGTTCCCTCGTAGACAAAACATGTTCCCCCATGAACAAAACATGTTCCCTCACAGACAAAACATGTTCCCTCACAGACAAAACATGTTCCCCCATGAACAAAACACGTTCCCTCACAGACAAAACACGTTCCCTCACAGACAAAACACGTTCCCTCGTAGACAAAACATGTTCCCCCATGAACAAAACACGTTCCCTTGCAGACAAAACACGTTCCCTCACAGACAAAACACGTTCCCTCGTAGACAAAACACGTTCCCTCGTAGACAAAACATGTTCCCCCATGAACAAAACACGTTCCGTTGCAGACAAAACACGTTCCCTCGTAGACAAAACACGTTCCCTCGCGAACAAAACACGTTCCCTTGCAGACAAAACACGTTCCCTCGCAGACAAAACACGTTCCCTCGTAGACAAAACATGTTCCCCCATGAACAAAACATGTTCCCTCACAGACAAAACATGTTCCCTCACAGACAAAACATGTTCCCCCATGAACAAAACACGTTCCCTCACAGACAAAACACATTCCCTCACAGACAAAACACGTTCCCTCGTAGACAAAACACGTTCCCTCGTAGACAAAACATGTTCCCCCATGAACAAAACATGTTCCCTCACAGACAAAACATGTTCCCTCACAGACAAAACATGTTCCCCCATGAACAAAACACGTTCCCTTGCAGACAAAACACGTTCCCTCACAGACAAAACACATTCCCTCGTAGACAAAACACGTTCCCTCGTAGACAAAACATGTTCCCCCATGAACAAAACACGTTCCGTTGCAGACAAAACACGTTCCCTCGTAGACAAAACACGTTCCCTCGCGAACAAAACACGTTCCCTTGCAGACAAAACACGTTCCCTCGCAGACAAAACACGTTCCCTCGTAGACAAAACATGTTCCCCCATGAACAAAACACGTTCCGTTGCAGACAAAACACGTTCCCTCGTAGACAAAACACGTTCCCTCGTAGACAAAACATGTTCCCCCATGAACAAAACACGTTCCGTTGCAGACAAAACACGTTCCCTCGTAGACAAAACACGTTCCCTCGCGAACAAAACACGTTCCCTTGCAGACAAAACACGTTCCCTCGCAGACAAAACACGTTCCCTCGTAGACAAAACATGTTCCCCCATGAACAAAACATGTTCCCTCACAGACAAAACATGTTCCCTCACAGACAAAACATGTTCCCCCATGAACAAAACACGTTCCCTCACAGACAAAACACATTCCCTCACAGACAAAACACGTTCCCTCGCAGACAAAACACGTTCCCTCACAGAAAAAACACGTTCCCTCACAGACAAAACACGTTCCCTCGTAGACAAAACATGTTCCCCCATGAACAAAACACGTTCCCTCACAGACAAAACATGTTCCCCCATGAACAAAACACGTTCCCTCACAGACAAAACACATTCCCTCACAGACAAAACACGTTCCCTCGTAGACAAAACATGTTCCCCCATGAACAAAACACATTCCCTCACAGACAAAACATGTTCCCCCATGAACAAAACACGTTCCCTCATGGACAAAACACGTTCCCTCACAGACAAAACACGTTCCCTCGCAGACAAAACACGTTCCCTCGTAGACAAAACACGTTCCCTCACAGACAAAACACGTTCCCTCACAGACAAAACATGTTCCCCCATGAACAAAACACGTTCCCTCACAGACAAAACATGTTCCCCCATGAACAAAACACGTTCCCTCGCGAACAAAACACGTTCCCTTGCGAACAAAACACGTTCCCTCGCGAACAAAACATGTTCCTTCACGAACAAAACACATTCCCTCACAGACAAAACACGTTCCCTCACGAACAAAACACGTTCCCTCGCGAACAAAACACGTTCCCTCACAGACAAAACACGTTCCCTCGCGAACAAAACATGTTCCTTCACGAACAAAACACATTCCCTCACAGACAAAACACGTTCCCTCACAGACAAAACACGTTCCCTCACGAACAAAACACGTTCCCTCGCGAACAAAACACGTTCCCTCACAGACAAAACACGTTCCCTCACAGACAAAACACGTTCCCTCGCGAACAAAACATGTTCCTTCACGAACAAAACACATTCCCTCACAGATAAAACACGTTCCCTCACGAACAAAACACGTTCCCTCACAGACAAAACACATTCCCTCACAGATAAAACACATTCCCTCACAGATAAAACACGTTCCCTCACGAACAAAACACGTTCCCTCACAAACAAAACACGTTCCCTCACAGACAAAACACGTTCCCTCGCGAACAAAACACGTTCCCTCGCGAACAAAACATGTTCCTTCACGAACAAAACACATTCCCTCGCAGACAAAACACGTTCCCTCGCAGACAAAACACGTTCCCTCACAGACAAAACACGTTCCCTCACAGACAAAACACGTTCCCTCGCAGACAAAACACGTTCCCCCGCGAATAAAACACGTTCCCTCGCGAACAAAACACGTTCCCTCACAGATAAAACACGTTCCCTCGCGAACAAAACATGTTCCTTCACAGGCAGTGCATATATCACCAGTTCATGTAGGAACTTTCTGTGAGGAGCTTTTAGAGGGGGACGTCTGGTTCCCATCACCACCACTGTGAGCAGCTCTGACTCGGTACGTTTATCTAGAACAGAGAGTTTCACACCAAACCTGAGCTCTGAACGACTATGTTTGCTTATTGACGACTTATTGACGTGATTTTGCTGAAATTTTGAAAAATAGGTGGAGTTGCCCTTCAACAAAGCAGTGTGGAACTATTTGACAGCGGAAAGTGAAAACACGCCGAATCTGCAGGGCCAGCGCGTCGCTCCACATTTACAGTGACTTCACACTTATTAGTGAAGCTACAATGCAAACAGGACGGGCATTTTCAGAATAAAAGTCCAAGAAGGTTATTTATTAAAAGAGAAGTAATAAAATGAATAATAATAATAATAATAATAATAAATAATAATAATTGAGAAACAGAAGCCACGGGCCAGAATAAGGATAAGCAGATTAGAAAACGTGAAAAAGGCGTGAGAAACAGAAGAAACACAAGCTGAGATCTATTTCTGAAGATATGTTCTTCTGTTTTCGTCCAGTGTAGTTTGATTTGACGGCTTTAGAGAATAAATAAGGAGGAAAAAGTCGCATAAAAAAAACCCCAACATTTAAAATTTAACTCTTAATGCAGAACCCGCATCGTCCGGCTCTACGGGGGCCTCAGTAGGTCAAAGCTGTCATCCGTGATGTGTGCGGAAGTGAAAGAGCCTCAAACTGCGTAGTTTTTTGTTTCACGCCCGTTTTCAGGAAAGCCCCGCCCTCCTGCCCTGGGATTGGCTGTTGTGTCCGGCCTCCTGCTGTGATTGGCTGCTATTAGATATCACACGCTCTAAGCTGAAGTGCTCATAGCAAAACCGCCTTTTCTGCTATAAAGACCACGTTTTACTTGTTTTAGCAACTCTTTTCGATCTGATGTCCAGTGCATGTTTACTTTAACAGGGTTCTAGATAATGTGTGCTGGAGAAATGATAAAGCAGGCTTCAGGTGCTGCTCAGGTTCCTTAATAAACTCTAGATCGGCCCTATAAAGACCAGCAGGCATCTTAATGGAAAGTTTGTCTTTAATAAAGAAAATAAAAAGCAAAATTCTCCAGAAAAATATGCCTGTAATTCTCTCTGGTCAAAATTTACAGACACAAATAAGAATCGATAGTCCGCTGGTTTTATGACTGTATTTCTGTGCCTCTTTTCTGGTGTCACTCCTTTACCGTGAAGGATATATTTTATTTTTACGCAAATTTGGATGCTGCTCTTGGGTGCGTTGTCAGTTATTTAGTTATTTTATTTTATCTGCCAAACATTTTATTCATAAAAGCAAACATTCTGATTAAATTCCTAGAATGTCAAAATGCTGAATGATAAGAATACTTCCCTCGGATATCTGGAGCTTTCCGATATATATTTTAATTCCCCTAATTGAGATTTTAATTCCCCTTTTATTTTGTTATTTTAGAGTGTTTGCTGCTGTCAATTCACCGTTTTAGTGTAGTGATGGTCTATGTTGTAGTGAAGTGTTACAATTGTTATGAATAAGTGCATCATTAAAAAATAAATAAATACAAATAAAAAAACGAACTCAGGTTTATAACCTGGAGGGACCCGGTAGCTATTGATAAAATATAATAATAATAATAATAATAATAATAAAATCCTGACGACTTTGAGCTATTAGCCAATCGCAGCGAAGGAGGGGCGGGGCTTTGTTGAACGTAAACGACGCCTTCCAGAACGGTCGTGAATTTGAAACTACTAGCCAATCGCAGCTCACAGGGGGCGGGGCTTGTTGGAATACGGGTGGGAAAAGAAACGCCATTCTTCGCCAAACTGTGTGATAACGGAGCTGCAGGGAGTTCGTACCGCATCAGTGTGAGCTGAGTGTGAGCTGAGTGTGAGCTGAGTGTGTGAGAGATGGACTACGGCCTCCCGCTGCACGTCGCCAACTTCAGCACGCTGTTCGTCTGCGCTGTGCTGAAGTTCCCGCAGATGTTCGTGCTCTTCCGCGCCAAGTCCAGCGCGGGGGTCAGTCTGAACAGCCTGCTGCTGGAACTGCTGGGGTGAGTAGAGTCAGGGCTGAGTAGAGTCAGGGCTGAGTAGAGTCAGGGGCTCTCACTCCTCTCTGCACCACCATCTCTCCCCAGGCTCAGCCTTCACAGGCGTTATCGGGATGGTTCTACACGGGATGCTCAGTGTTGTGGTTCTATCTAGAACTGTATGGCTCAAATGGTTCTTTGCATTGTCACATCCAGCGTGATGGGGAACCTTTTGTGTATGGTTCTATATAGAGCCTTTTTGAAAATAGTTCTAGATAGCACCCAATTTAGCTCTTCTATTGATAAAAAGAGTGGTTCTTTAGTGAAGACACTGGTTCTGTGCAGAACCATAAACACTCAAAGCACCATTCGCGTGCAAGGGTTGCTAAATGCTGTGGTTCTGTCTAGAACTGTGTTTCCTAAATGGTTCTTTGAGTGGTGAAATAGTTCTTCAGATTGATGGAGAATGTGTTATATATGGTTCTGTATTGCACCAGAAAGGGTTCTTGTAATATTATGATGTCAAGCCTGTAACGATTGAAGAACCCCTTTTTATAGAACTGTATACGTCACATTCTCCAGCAGTCTGAAGAACTTTCACCATGCAGAGAACCATTTAAGCATGCAAGTGGTTCTATATAGAACTTATGGTTATAAATAGAACCATTGGTTTTACTAAGAACCCTTGAAGAACCGTCTTTTTTAGAGTGTAACGATAGAACAACCTGTTTTGGTGCTATACAGAACCGTGTGCAGTGCAAGTGCTTTATGTATCTGGACCCCCAGTTGAGATGAGTGAGTTCAGCACACTGCTGCACAGCACAGAAGGAGCACTGACCAATAGAACCGGACGCTCTGGAGTAGCCGCACATCACTAAGGTCTCCATGCCCAAAGCCAAGTGTGGCCTTTTTATCCAAACACTGTGTCCACTCACTGTCCACTCTGTTAGACACCCCTACCTTGTCGGTCCACCTTGTAGATGTAAAGTCAGACGCATCTCATTCACACTAAGTCTGTAGAGGGTTTCAGCCCTGCCTTTTCACAGTACAGGACAGCCAGTCAGTGCAGAGCTCATTTACATATCACTCTTAAAGGTACAGTAAACAAACAGGCTCTGTAATAAAGCCATAAAGACAGATGTGAAGAGAGCTCAAAGGGAGGAAAGCACGTCTTCTCGCTCTGCATGCAGTTTTAAGGGAACTGTGCATGCAGACCGAGATGTGGCAGCGCTTCCTGTTTTGGGGTTCGACCGTAACGCTTACGTTCTTCCACGTTTTCCCCTGTTTGTATACGTTTAATGTGTCGCTGTGGTGATTGATAATGAACGTCTCTCTGTAGGTTCATAGTGTTCGTGTCCTACCAGATGTACTATGACTATCCTCCTCCTACGTACCTGGAGTATCCCATCCTCATCGCTCAGGGTAAGAAGACCAGAGCCCCGTTTACATCCCAACACACTGTAATACAGTTTCAGACCTGCAGTCTGATTGGCTGAGAGGCGTCCTGTGAGCCAAGTCGAGCCAGCTGATGCATTTTTGGACCTTTCTTGGCCTCGTTCACCTGGACACATGGAGCCGTGCTTATCTGAAACTTTATTGCTGCTCAGTTTTTGTGGCACTGAACAGAGGGGTAGGGCTAAGTGGTAGGGGCCAGGGGTGGGAATGGGATTGGGCCAGGGGTGGGAATGGGATTGGGCCCAAATGTGCTACTACAGCAGTCTACACATCAGCATAGTACACAGCTGGACTTTAAGGTCTGCTGTAGTATTTTGAGGGTACATTTACACTGTTTATACCATGGGGGACTAAAATGAACCTGTATGGTACTTTTTTGTGTTAATCCTCTTTCTGGTGTGTTTCTTCCCTTCTTGTGTTTGCAGATGTCATCCTGCTGCTTCTGATTCTGCACTATAATGGAAACCTGAAGCAAAGCCTCGTCTATGCAGCCGTGTATCCTCCCCTAAGCTAGCATTCAGTGTGGCTTACAGAAACCTCTCCTCCAGCGTTTACGTGCCGGCTCAGTGAGAATCTGCACAGCAGAATTAAAACCACTTTCACTTTGTACTTTTCGCTGGATGGCTGTGTGGTTTCGGTTACTGATAAAGCAGCAAGCAAAACTTTCCACTGGGTGACCACAAAATGCACGTGAACGGATTCTGGACCCGAGGTTGTGCCGTTGTGTTCGGGTCTGTTTTCACTGCAGGCTTTGAATGAAAATTACCACTGGCAATACATGAATTGAAGAAGTGTGAAACGGCAGCAGAGCTTCACTGATTAGTTGACTATATAAAGAATTCACATCATTTATTTAAAGAGCCTTGAAAAAATAAATGTCCTTCGCTTTTGGGAATCTTGGGAATAAAATGCTTGAAAGCAGCATGTAAAGGTTGGTGATCTCTTATGCTCCAGGGTGTGTTTTGGTAAATCCATCTGAATTTACGTGACCAAATCATCAGGCAAATTATTCAGTAACTGCGTGAAACAAATGTACATTTTTATTTGATTGATTTATTTATTTATTGGAAAAGCTTCGCTCAAATGAACAGAACGTGTGTTTTATGATCTCCACATGTCACTACATGCTCACAATTTACTGCTAAAGTCCAAAAATCTCCGCCGTTCTTTGTGTTGTTTTCTAAAAGTGATGTTTCCAGAGCAGATCACTGAAGAGACGCCGTCTGTTTATAGTTTAGAGCCCAGATTTGGGGAAAAACGGGTCGACTTTCAGTAGAAAAACAAACTGAGTTCAGCTTCTTTTATTATAAGGGTTTAAAATGACGTCACCGTCTATTAGACTGGAGAGAAGAGCTACAGCCTCACACGACGCCCAGCTTCTGAATGGAGCTGATGGAATAGTTACAGCTCCTGATAATAGTAACTGTCCTGAGTGAAAGCAAAGTCACTTCTGTACAGTAACCCAACGATCACTCCTGCATTAGTAACATCGCAATGACCACTTAAATGTGTCTTCACTACTTAACTGGACCTCCAGGTTTGTAGGCGGCTGGAAACTCCTCACCATTGAGAAGTGGGTCATTGACCTGGCGATGGTGAGAACATCTGAGATCTGTCCATTTGAATTCATTACACTGTCCTTTTAACCGTTTAAGTCAAAGACATTAAACATATTTTAGTTTTATGGAGTTATTGTAGTTGAAATGTGTGCAGAGTCGAGTCAACAGGAACACATTTGTAATCGCCTCTTTACAGAGTTGACTTCTCTTGTTTCTCTCGTTTACCGTCTGTGTCCAGAGTCTGTGTACGTTCATCAGTGCGGGCAGTAAACTGGCGCAGCTGCAGTGTCTGTGGAGGTCTAAAGACTCAGGACAGGTCAGCACTTTGACCTGGGCTTTGGCCTCATACACATGTCTGGGTAAGTCATATGCATATAAATACACTATATTTCCAAACGTTTTCATTCCCCCATCCAAATCACTGAATTCAGGTGTTCCAGTCTCTTCCATGGCCACAGGTGTATAAAGCCGAGCCCCTCGGCCTGCAGACTGCTTCTACAGACATTAGTGAAAGAATGGGTCGCTCTCAGGAGCTCAGTGAATTCCAGCGTGGTACCGTGATCGGACGCCACCTGTGCAGCAAGTCCAGTCGTGAAATTTCCTCACTACTAAATATTCCACAGTCAACTGTCAGTGGGATTATAACAAAGTGGAAGCGATTGGGAACGACAGCAACTCAGCCACGAAGTGGTCGGTCACGTAAAATGACAGAGCGGTCAGCGGATGCTGAGGGGCATAGTGCACAGAGGTCACCGACTTTCTGCAGAGTCAATCACTACAGACCTCCAAACTTCATGTGGCCTTCAGATCAGCTCAAGAACAGCATAGAGAGCTTCATGGAATGGGTTTCCATGGCCGAGCAGCTGCATCCAAGCCTTACATCACCAAGCGCAATGCAAAGCGAGGAATGCGGTGGAGTAAAGCGCCGCCACTGGACTCTAGAGCAGTGGAGACGTGTTCTCTGGAGTGACCAATCACGCTTCCTGTTCCAACATGACTGTGCACCAGTGCCCAAAGCAGGTCCATAAAGACACGGATGAGCCAGTTTGGTGTGGAAGAACTTGACTGGCCTGCACAGAGTCCTGACCTCAACCCCATAGAACACCTTTGAGATGAATTAGAGTGGAGACTGTGAGCCAGACCTTCTCGTCCAACATCAGTGTCTGACCTCACAAATGCGCTTCTGGAAGAACGGTCAAAAATTCCCATAAACACTCCTAACCCTTGTGGAAAGCCTTCCCAGAATAATTAAAGCTGTTATAGCTGCAAAGGGTGGGCCGACATCAAATTAAACCCTATGAATTAAGAATGGGATGTCACTCAGGTTCATATGCGTGTGAAGCCAGACGAGCGAATACTTTTGGAAATATAGTGTAGATAGAAGTGAAGGACATGTTAAGTTGTCAGCTGTTCAGTTTAAACAGAACTGGGTTCTTCATTCGTGCACTCTGTGGTTCTAATATGCAGCGTTGCAGCTACATGAGTTGACGCATTAATGCAGAATTGAGTTGTCGAGAGTCGGTCACAGGAGTGCGTATAACAGATTATTTTCAGATGTTCTTACATAAACACTTCATAACATGTTCATATATACAACTATGTAATTATACTGGGACATTTTTCAAAATAAAAGTCATTGTTAATTTTGAAAATTAGATTATTTTCAGTGCAGCGCCTCATTTCTGCACAGCCAGAACAAGAGTGACCTGAATTTACCCCTTTGGTCATTAAGTGTTTTGACTCTTGGGCACATTTTGCCTATACTTTCAACTTACTTTAGATGTTTTATTTTATTTTTAGTGACGTTCTTCCTCGCTTGTGGAGAAGGCACACGTATAATTGTGCTTTGGTTATCCCATGTAATTGACACTGTTTGAGGCTAAATGTTGCACTGCTGTCTGAAGAACTAATAGGGTCTATTTTGCCTTTGCCTTAAAAGCGATGCTGTCCAGAAATGAGGCTCTTTACTGACAATCATATACTTTTTCAAAATAAAAAACAAGGACTTTTATTTTGAAAATGTCTCAGTAAAATGACAGCAGTCCGTATTAATGTCACGTAAAACATCTACATTATAAATGTTGATTTAAACGTTCATGAACAGGCTATGAAGTGTCTGTAAGATGTTGTGAATGTGTTGTGTAGACACTCTTCAGAGAAAGTGAAACATGTTCGTGTGTGTGTGTGTGTGTGTGTGTGTGTGTGTGTGTGTGTGTGTGTGTACATGAACCTCAAATGTCATGAATCTGTTTATTCACTTATTTTCTCTCATTTTCTCAGCAAGAATCTTCACTACAGTGGTGACGACTGGAGACACTCGGGGTGAGTGGGACCAAACAGAACGCCCAAGTATTTCCACTGCAGAGCAAAAGACTGAGGAAAGCATGCAGCTCACTGTAAACAGGAATAAGAGCAAACTGGAAATAGACCTGCTGATGCATTTCATGGAATATGTGAATGTCTGCATCAGAAAAGACCTCATTCGTTTGGATTTGTTAGTTGTTTGTGGACCATTTGCTGTGCAACATTTGTCATGTAGCCTCTATTTAGTCTTCTGCTTGAAGTTGTTTTCCTCTCGTTCTGTTTAGTTCTCGTCCGGTTTGTTGCCATGACGATCCTGAACGTGTGGGTGACGCTCACGGTGATGTACTACAAACCCACCGCCAAGAAACAGGACTGAGGCGCGTCCGTTCGTGGGACTGTTCAGAGTTCATTCCTTCATTTCCCTGGACCTCTTCTTTGTGTTGACCAATGTCCACACCTGGTTCACCTCACTGATATTTACTCCTGAATCAGGTGAGCTGGAGTAATCTGGCCTACACTGAGTGGCCAGTTTATCAGGTCCACCTACCTTGATATTACACATACTATATACACCGGTCAGGCGTAACATGACCACCTCCTTGTTTCTACACTCACTGTCCACTTTATCAGCTCCACTTACTGTATAGCTGCTCTCTGTAGTTCTACAGTTACAGACTGTAGTCCATCTGTTTCTCTGATACTCTGTTACCCTGTTCTTCAGTGGTCAGGACCCCCATGGACCCTCACAGAGCAGGTACTATTTGGGTGGTGGGTCATTCTCAGCACTGCAGTAACACTGACGTGGTGGTGGTGTGTTAGTGTGTTGTGCTGGTACGAGTGGATCAGACACAGCAGTGCTGCTGGAGTTTTTAAACACTGTGTCCACTCACTGTCCACTCTATTAGACACTCCTACCTTGTCAGTCCACCTTGTAGCTGTAAAGACAGATGATCTACAGTCTGTAACTGTAGAACTACAAAGTGCAGCTATACAGTAAGTGGAGCTGATAAGATGGACAGTGAGCGTAGAAACGAGGAGGTGGTCATGTTATGCCTGATCGGTGCAGGTGTGCAGTTATAGACTGTAGCCTGTCTGTTGTTGCAGTTTATCAGCCCCCCTCTGGGCCTTCATTAACCATCAGGTTCTGTCCACAGGACCTCTTACTGACCACTTTATTAGAAACACCCACTTCGGTGTGTGTCTAGATACACTCCAACAAACCTGGGGGAAGCACCGTGGTTCTCACAGCATTTGTTTACATAGTTGCATGTTTAAATAAGTGTTTTAGACATGAAGCACCTCATGGATTTGGCTAAAGTGATGGTTCAGATCATGGCAGTGACCGCAGGTCTCTTTCTACTGATAAATGGGGCAGAAGGTGGTTGATAAACGGTGCAGCAACAGGATGGACTACATTCAGTAACTGTAAACCTCCAAAGACCCCATTTATAGGAAGTGTTTCCAATAAAATGGCCTGCGAGTGTATATAAGGTAGGTGGACTTTGTTCCAGTTACTTTTCTATTATATAAAAATACTTTTGTAGTTTTTCTTGATGTAAAATAAAGGGCTGGTTTCTTGGATGTGGATTAAGCCCAGTTTGGGACTAAACCGCACTGCCAAGGGTGTTCAGTGGTCACCATTTACTGACCGCATTCTTTGCATATATATTGTGTTTTTGTACACCTAAAATCAAATATATGGTATATATTTTCTATATGTTGTGCCTTAAATGAGCTCATTCACAGCACAATGCTAATAGTCTAGGCTTAAGCTTAATCTGGGTCTGAGAAACTGGCCGTGGAGTTTAGTTTTTAATCCTTGTTACTTGACTCAGGGTTCCTCTTTATTCCATCTCAGATAATGTTTTGTTCCTCATCATTCCCTCACCATCTTCTGATGGCAGTTATAGCATAACACTGTGTTTATAATACAGTAATTACACAGTTATAGCTACTCTCACTTGATGATTGTCTAATTACATCCTTAATTAGTGACTCGAGATAGAATTGTATTGTTATAAATCCTTTTACAGCAATAATCTCAACTACATGCATTTCCTCAGAGGCAAATATTAGTATTATGGGCTGTAACAGAAGACCACCTGCTTCCTTAAACATTCCAGTGAGGTATTTTAGGAGAATTTTAAAATATTTAGAAACATTCCAGATGTTCCTTTCTGTTCTGTTCACTTTGTAGATGAAGTTTCCTGAGTGGTGTTTGTTACTGTAAATTATTTAACGAGTACTGTACTGAATTCACACAATAGATTGATCGACCTTTTGTATAATATGCAGTTCAGAAGCTGTTTGTATACAGAGGCAGTGTTTACATTTGGACTTCATTAGGTTGGAGGAAAAAAAACAAATAACTTTTCCCTGATTCTGGCAGCCGTGTGTCAAAAACTTGGTCTCGACAAAGTTACTTATTTTGCCAAAATATTGAAAAATATTAGTGTTTAAAATATTATTTTGACAATATTTCAGACGTTGAAGAATGTGCCATTATTTTAAACGAAGCAACTGTTACTACATAGTGTATAATTATTTGGCACAAGTTAAATTTTTAGGAAAATAATATTTACTTCGAGATACTGAGTCAAACTTTTGACCTACGGCTGCCTTTGTTTTTTTTTCCTCTGGCTGGCAGAAATGGGCTTCCGTACTGTCCCGAAAGTTTTGTTTTCCATGAAACTTTTTCCATGAAGCCAAAGAGGCGAAGTGTTCTGGCTTCCTCATTTTGTACTGATCTAGTGTTCATACACTACCAAAGGAGACTCGTTCAGACACAAACTGCTTTGGAAAGTCGTAGCACTCGGTGTGTTTACATGCACTTAGTAATCCGGTCATAATCAGATTCCTGCAATTATCCGATTATTCAAATGTTCATGTAAACACCATGCTCCCATCTAGAAATCCAATTAAGAAATCCGATAAAAGAGAGACGGATTTTAGCTCAGTAACTGTGTGTGAGCTCTTACTCTGATTTCTTTCGGATTTCTCAGTCTGAGCATGTGTGAAGAAACACTGCTGTAGGAATAAGCAAGCAGCGTCGTCACGAGACGCAGCAAAACACTTTAGGAACGACGCTGTAACCGAATCCATTCTCAACAAAATAAAGGATTTATATATTCTTCATTTTCTAGATGTGTGTTCGCATTTTCAGATAAAGTGGCGCAATGTTTTTAAAAAAAAGCTGCGGTATGAAATTTGACGATTACATTACGTTTACTTCAAATCGTCTTCTGCGAGTTTATTGGCTGGTTGTTAAGCAGAAATCTGATTACTGTCTGACTCGTGTAGACCTGTAGTTTCCCCATTATCTGATTACTGTCTGACTCATGTAGACCTGGAGTTTCTCCATTATCTGATTACTGTCTGACTCATGTAGACCTGGAGTTTCCCCGTTATCTGATTACTGTCTGACTCGTGTAGACCTGGAGTTTCCCCATTATCTGATTACTGTCTGACTCATGTAGACCTGGAGTTTCTCCATTATCTGATTACTGTCTGACTCATGTAGACCTGGAGTTTCCCCATTATCTGATTACTGTCTGACTCATGTAGACCTGGAGTTTCCCCATCATCTGATTACTGTCTGACTCATGTAGACCTGGAGTTTCCCCCTTATCTGATTACTGTCTGACTCATGTAGATCTGGAGTTTCCCCGTTATCTGATTACTGTCTGACTCCTGTAGACCTGGAGTTTCCCCGTTATCTGATTACTGTCTGACTCGTGTAGACCTGGAGTTTCCCCGTTATCTGATTACTGTCTGACTCGTGTAGACCTGGAGTTTCCCCGTTATCTGATTACTGTCTGACTCATGTAGACCTGGAGTTTCCCCGTTATCTGATTACTGTCTGACTCGTGTAGACCTGTAGTTTCCCCGTTATCTGATTACTGTCTGACTCATGTAGACCTGGAGTTTCCCCGTTATCTGATTACTGTCTGACTCATGTAGACCTGGAGTTTCCTCGTTATCTGATTACTGTCTGACTCATGTAGACCTGGAGTTTCCCCATTATCTGATTACTGTCTGACTCATGTAGACCTGGAGTTTCCCCGTTATCTGATTACTGTCTGACTCATGTAGACCTGGAGTTTCCTCGTTATCTGATTACTGTCTGACTCATGTAGACCTGGAGTTTCCTCGTTATCTGATTACTGTCTGACTCGTGTAGACCTGGAGTTTCCCCGTTATCTGATTACTGTCTGACTCGTGTAGACCTGGAGTTTCCCCGTTATCTGATTACTGTCTGACTCCTGTAGACCTGGAGTTTCCTCGTTATCTGATTACTGTCTGACTCCTGTAGACCTGGAGTTTCCTCGTTATCTGATTACTGTCTGACTCATGTAGACCTGGAGTTTCCCCGTTATCTGATTACTGTCTGACTCGTGTAGACCTGGAGTTTCCCCGTTATCTGATTACTGTCTGACTCGTGTAGACCTGGAGTTTCCCCGTTATCTGATTACTGTCTGACTCGTGTAGATCTGGAGTTTCCCCGTTATCTGATTACTGTCTGACTCCTGTAGACCTGGAGTTTCCCCGTTATCTGATTACTGTCTGACTCCTGTAGACCTGGAGTTTCCCCATTATCTGATTACTGTCTGACTCATGTAGACCTGGAGTTTCCCCGTTATCTGATTACTGTCTGACTCATGTAGACCTGGAGTTTCCCTGTTATCTGATTACTGTCTGACTCATGTAGACCTGGAGTTTCCCTGTTATCTGATTACTGTCTGACTCATGTAGACCTGGAGTTTCCCCGTTATCTGATTACTGTCTGACTCCTGTAGACCTGGAGTTTCCCCATTATCTGATTACTGTCTGACTCCTGTAGACCTGGAGTTTCCCCATTATCTGATTACTGTCTGACTCCTGTAGACCTGGAGTTTCCCCGTTATCTGATTACTGTCTGACTCGTGTAGACCTGGAGTTTCCCCGTTATCTGATTACTGTCTGACTCCTGTAGACCTGGAGTTTCCCCGTTATCTGATTACTGTCTGACTCATGTAGACCTGGAGTTTCCCAGTTATCTGATTACTGCACAGCATATAATAAACGTGTTGATCAGATCACTGACAAAATCTGATTTCCTGCAGTTATCGGATCATTAAATGCATGTAAACACACTCAGTGTCTGACGGTTGAATTTGGATGGTGTATCTAATGTTTAGAACACAATCCATGCAGCTCATGTACTTTCATACATTTTGTTTACAAAATCAAATGAATAAAACCGTTGAATTTCTCACCGTGTGGTGGTTTACAAAAATGTATTAATTCATTTTTCCATTAGCCTATATTTTAGTTTGTGTCTCAAATTGTGCTTAATTAGTAATCAATCATACTGTGTCATTTAAAAGTATAAAATATTGTTTTATCTTCCATTGAAATGAAATGACTTTAGCACCAGCTCTAAAAATGACTTCTGATTTATAGTCATATCACCAGTGAGCCGGGTCAAATAATGAATGTAGCCAATAATATGGGTCAGCTCCCCCTCACACCAGCCCACCCAAATGTTCAGCAAGCTCTCAGCCCCTCTCTGATTGACAGCTGAAACTTTTTAATACTCTAGTATTGAGGTAATTTAGTTGGTACAATAAAGGTTTCAGTCTTTTGACACAAATTCCTGCTCTGAAAGTTCAAACATCACACACACACACACACACACACACACACACACACACACACACACACACACACACACTTTCTAAGCAGCTTCTCTCCCAGCGGTCAATGGGCGGAAGGCTGGATACACCCTGGACAGGTCGCAGGACACAAACATGACCCGTTACTAACAAAATTCTTTAAATACATACAGTACTGTGCAAACGTCAGTCAATAAATTGTTTTTAAACTATTTTTCTGGGTGTGCCTTTGCATGAACACAAACGCTGCTGTCGGAGGAAAACCTCGTATCTCCAAAATGGTAACTTTACAGGAGAAGCAAAAAACCTACTTTACTTGTAATGCAAGTCAATGGAACCAGAATTTTTCCAAGTCGTTCTGGGTCGTTTAGTTTGGTCCATTCATCATGAAATTCACACACAATGTAAAGCACAACAGACATTTTCAAATTACGTCAAAAACTGAAAAACAACAAAAATGGAGATACGGGGTTTTCTTCCCACAACAGCGATACATATGAACATATTTGTCCACTTAATAAGCAACTCCAGGCCCAAAGTCATAGAACCGAGAAAGACAGGAGACAAATGTTATATTAAAACTTTACTTCCTTAACTACATTCACAGCTATATAGTTAATTTTAACAGATTACTTTTTATTGTTTTACAAAAATAAGCAAATGTTATACAGGGTCTTCAAACCACAAAGGCTACATATGGGTTTTTTTGTTCTACTGTCAAAACAATACAGCATTATAAAACATGCAAATCTGGACACAGCGCTTTAAGATGAAAAGTGCTCAGGCCAGTATAAATAAACCAAGTGACTTTTATGATGCCATGTCAAATATACGGTGTATATTTTCTATATATATCGTGCCTTAAACGAGCTCTGTAAAAGTACAGTAAAAGTAACGTATTCACAGCACAGGTGCACTCCCTGCCTCACACGCAGCGTCCACACACACTCGGCTGAACTCTATAGAAAAATACTCCATCACTTCAAACCACAAGGTACGTATGTCATGAAGTTTTCTCATAGTCCTTCATTGCTTTTCGAATCAACTCAACACTACAAAGTTGTATCGGAAGCAACTGACCTATACAGGCTCCGCCCACAATTTATTTCCATCGTAGCTGCTGTCGCTACATTGGAAAAGCTTTACCGAACACGGTCAAATCTATTAATCAGCTATCTATTAATAGCTATTCGACGTGAAGAGAAGCTGTAGAGCACGTCTCGGTTTGTCAAAAATATCAGAATTAGTACTAAAATTTATTTTTAAAATTTTAAAACCTTGTGCTTGAGAAAGGCCCTAAAACAACACTTCTGATTCACAAAATCCATTGTGGAATCTCAAAATCAACACGGCCTAAACAAGGAGTGGCTAAAATGCCTACTAACGAGCAGAACGAGCTTCGCTGAGAAGATCGTTAACTCTGACCAGCTCCCAGCTTCATTATAGAAGCCAGACGGAGGAGAAAAAGGTGAGTTGAGCTGCTTTCCCACAGTTTACAGGTGTTAACGTCTGCTCGACGCTGTCGGCAAAAAAAAAGCACCTGAATTCCGATCTGAGCATCATTTTAAGTTCACATGGCCACGGATCGGATACGTATCCGATCTAGGACCACATATGAAAGTGACTCAGGTCAGACTTGCGTCCACACAGCCCTGAAAATACCAGATCTGAGTCGCATTTGATTTGTGGCTCTTCAGCCTGGTAAGCTGAACGGGCTTTACAGCGTCTAATGCTCCATCCACAAGCCAGTCTCGAAACAGCGACACGATGTGCTGCAATGCAATCGGATATGCTGTACTGTATAATTATGACAGTGTTTTTATGGAAAACCATCAGACTGACAACAGGCTAAGCTGGAAGGTCACCAGTTTCAGCTGTTTTACTGCTGCTAGCTACCATTTTTACATTCATGGCATTTGGCTGATGCTCTCATCTAGAGCGACTTATAGTCTGACAGGTAGGCCAAGGTGGTGTTAGGAGTCTTGCCCAAGGACTCTTATTGGGTGCTTGCCCTGGTGGGGGGGGTGGGGATTGAACCGCAGTCTACAGTGTAGAAGGCAAAGGTGTTAACCACTACGCTATCCCAACCATTCCTACCGTAGCAGGCCTGAAGTCACTCCAAAGTACTAGAAACAAAACTGCAGCCTCAAGCTTTATTAATAAAGCCCAGCTGCTCAGTGACTGCTGTGAATAGAGAAATAGGCAGGGACATTAAATAAATAATAAAATAAAAAAAGCCACAAAGTCATGAGCGGCATATCTATACTAACTTTGGTACTTTGACAAAACACTCTTAAAAGCCTGGCCGAGATTCCTGCCAGAGTGCTCTGGAAAGCTTTTCCAACTTAGCAACAGTAGCTACAAAAGAGCGCACTTGTCAGCGAAGCAGCGGCAGTTGAGGTGAGGGCGATTTTGGGTTGAGTAGATTTAAGGTTCGGAGAGGTCATCGCTCATCAGCAACCGGACCTCAAAAGGCTTAAAGTTCTCGATCCCGGGATGGTAAGAAGGAGTTTGCGACTGGTCTGAAGTTTTCTTCACGTAGATATGAAGCCTGCATCTCTTCTGACAATCTTCTGACTATGTCATATATCAGTCATCTCAGCTTTACATTCAACACGTAGGGGGCATCTTAACAGCTGGACTGGATGCAGTTTGTAAGGACACCCCGGGTACAGTGGAGCACGGATGCAGAGATTAAGGCATGTCTGAGGGAGTAAACATGAATACGACCCCAGCTGTGCAGATCAAGACGGACACGTGTAGCTAATGAAGCTAGCATCCGCAGTGAAATATAGAAATACAATCATCACAAAGTAGACCAACCCTGCATCGCTGCTGTCGGAAGAAAACCTCCTATCTCCATTTTTATCGTTTTTCGGTTTTTAACATTATTTGAAAATGCCTGATTTCCTTTACATTGTGAGTAAATTTCATGATGAATGGACCTAAAGAACTGACCCAAAATGATTTGGAAAGACGTCTGGTTCCATTGACTTACATTAAAAATAAAGAAGGTTTTTTCCTTCTCCTGTAAAGTTGTCATTTTGGAGATACAAGGTTTTCTTCTGATATATACTATAGCGATATATACTATATATATAGTAACAAACACTACGTGTCCAAAAGTTTGTAGACAGTTGCTCCTCCACAGTTTCTTCTCAAACGAAGGGTGTTATTAGTGAATTTGTCCTCCTTTGCTGCAGTAACAGCCTCTAATCTTCTGGGAAGGCTTTAGATGTTGAACATTGCTGTGAGGATTTGATTGAGCATTAGTGAGATCAGATGCCGATGTTGGATGGTCAGTTCTGGATCACTCCAACTCATCCCCATAGGTATTGGATGGAGCTCTGTCACTCCAGGGAACACCGTCCCACTGCTCCACTCCACAGCCCAATGCTGGGGGTCTTTAGATCCCTTTAGCTCACATTTGGTATTGGGCATGGTGACCTCAGGCTCATGTATGGCTGCTCCATTCCACTGACTGCGATTTTGTATGGAGATCATGTAAGCTTCACTGTTTAGAAGCGCTGTCTGGACACTTGTGGCCACATAGTGTATTTTACACATTATATATATATATATATATATATATATATAAAAAACTGCATACAGTGGCATTTATCTATCCAACAGTGTAGTGTACAGTACCAAATACCACAATCTGAGACATGGCAGATAAATGTTCAAATAAGGCCCTGGTTCAACTGGGCCTTGGGGTCTGATCAGACGCCTCCGAATGCATGATGTATACATATATTTGAAAGTCAAAAACAAGCCAGGACAATGTCCAGCCAGCTGATATGACAGAAGAACAGTGCCTTTTCAAGAACGTTTACAAAAACAACAACAAAAAAAAACCCATGAATGCGTTTTCCTCCACAGCCTCGTTTTCTGTCCTTTCACTGATCCACATGAGTGGAGCCCAAGTAGGTCCTTTGTGTTCTGAGCTGGACAGGAGGAGGAGGTTTTGTTCTGTAGGTGCAGGTGGATCTGAGCTTCTCTGCAGACTTTTTATTCAAAGCTCTGGATGCAGAAGTGATAGACATCCCTACATCGTTTTAAAAAAAAAAAGGAAAAAAAAAAAACCAAAACAACAAAACTACACACAGCACTCGTGCGTCTCTTTCTCTCTATTTGGATTCGCAAAAACTCTGTAAAACATTACGACCAAAAGTCTTTTGTTGCTGTGAAAGGAGGAGACCCCACATCAGCACGAAGTTACACCACATTCCCAAAGTGAGGTTAGCTAAAGAGGAGGAGAAACACAGAGTTAGTCTCGCATTTTTAACCTCATCCCACAAAAAGACCAACCACAGGAGTCACTCCTTTAACCCTTAGAAGTCCGTTACTGTTGGAGCTAATAGCCCGTGCTGTTATTTTGTATGAATCATTTCTGACTGTTGCTCATTGAACCAAGTGGAGAAATTACGGTTTGAATTGCATCAAAAGTTGTTTTGTGTACAGCAGTGTTGGAGGTAACGTGGTAACAATATGGTTACAATGTAAAACATTACACTTTATATTTCCCTACTTACATTACAGTTACAGATAGAATGGTCATTACATTATTAGAGACAATAATAATAATAATAATATTTTTTATTTATATAGCACTTTTCATGCTGGTGGCAGCTCAAAGTGCTTTACAGACAGGTGATAAAGCATAACAGCAATACAAAAAAGTATAAGTATTAATTCAGCGTCATATAATTAAACGACAGATCAGATAAAAGAGAAAAACAAACAGACGTAGTGTTTTAATGAAGCGCTGAGCTAAAGAGCTGCGTTTTCAGATGTTTATTAAAAGTGAGCTCTGAGCTGGACTGTCTAATAAAAGCTGAACTGAGCTCCACAGTTTAGAAGCAGAAGAACTGAACGAGTCTCTCCACGTTTTCTGTGTTTTACAGAAGGTGTTTGTAGAAGGTCAGAATCTGCAGATCTAAGATCATAAACAGACGGACACTCTGTGATGTAAGTGGAGCTTTACGGTCATTTAGAGCCTCAAAAACTAGTAGCAGAGCTTTAAACTCTATCCTGAGTGATCCAGGCAGCCAGTGCAGCTCTTTTAAAGCAGGACTGATCTGATCTCCCTGTGTTGTTTCTGTTCGGGTGCTGCTGCGTTTTGTCCGAGCTGTAAAGGATGAATTGTTTTTCTTAGGAGGTCCAGTAAGAAGACCATTACAGTGATCAACTCTGCTTGTAACAAGCGCATGAACAAGTTTCTCTGCGTCGCTCTGATAGAAAAGGTCGGGGGGGCCTTGTGTAGGACGCACGTATGACGAGACAAATGGCTTGAGAAATTCAATGAAGCGTTTAGGTTTCCTTCTTATTTGAAATTCCAGTTCACCTTACATGGTGCAGCAGTTGCATTCAGTCACCTGTACAGGTGCCAGAGTGTATCTGCTGCTCCATTTAAGGTGGGGAAAAAAAAACTGAAGAAGCCAATATTAGCCAAAAAAAAATTACTGATCAACACTTTGCAGCACTTTTGGTGTTAGAAAGCAATACTGACAAGTTAATCTGCATACTGGTCACTTTTGTTATTGTTTTAAGTATTTGGCACAAAACAAAATCAGATTACAAAATCTCTCTCTCTCCATCCACCCATCTATCTAGCTGCTGTTGGAAAAAAACCTCATATCTCCAGTTTTTTGACATAATGAAAATGCATGCTCTTTACATGGTGTGCAAATTTCATGATAAATGGACCAAAAGAAACGGCCCAAAACTAACTGGAAAAAATTCTGGTTCCATTGATTTGCATTGAAAAGTAATTTATGTTTTTCCTTCTCCTGTAAAGTTACTATTTTGGAGATACGAGGTTTTGATCCAACAGTATATACACTCACCGGCCACTTTATTAGGTGCACCTGCTCAGTTGCTTGTTAACACAAATAGCCAATCACACGACCACAACTCACTGCATTTAGGCATGTAGAGGTGGTCAAGACGACTTGCTGAAGTGCAGACCGAGCATCAGAACGGGGAAGAAAGGGGATTTAAGGGGCTTTGAACGTGGCGTGGTTGTTGGAGCCAGACGGGCTGGTCTGAGTATTTCAGAAACTGCTGATCTGCTGGGATTTTCACACACAACCATCTCTAGGGTTTACAGAGAACGGTCCGAAAAAGAGGAAATATCCAGTGAGCGGTCAGTTGTGTGGATGAAAATGCCTTGTTGATGTGAGAGGTCAGAGGAGAATGGGCAGACTGGTTCCAGATGATAGAAAGACAACAGGAACTCAAATAACCAACCAAAATCTCTGAGGAACGTTTCCAACACCTTGTTGAAAGTCTGCCATGAAGAATTAAGACAGTTCTGAAGGAAAAAGGAGGTCCAGCCTTTTACTGTACCTAATAAACTGGCCGGTGAGTGTATAATATATATATATATATATATATATATATATATATATATATATATATATATATATATATATATATGTATGTGTGTGTGTGTGTGTGTGTGTGTGTGTGTGTGTGTGTGTGTGTGTGTGTGTGTGTGTGTGTATGTATATATGTATTCCACACACCATGATATATACTTACTAACCCCAGCACTGCTGTACAGTCTCATTTCAGATTTCAGAGAAAGAATCCTTTTCACATCAAAGCAGAAAAATGTTGAGTGCAGGTCGATTGAATGCAAATTGAATGCAAGTGTAACTCATTATGTAGTTCCATTTAAATATTACAGCAACAAGCCAATGACTCCAGACTTCTAAGGGTTAATCCACACCTCCACCACAAACCCCGCATGCAGTCATGCCTGCAACACCCCGCACATCACACACCACTCACAACACACATCACTCAACACGCCAGTTCGCAAACTTTTATTGCAAGAGGTAACAAAACTGCTACAATCACAATCACAACACCATCACACGTTTCTCTTTTACAGTATAGTCTCTAGCAGTAAACATCGGCTTGTAAACGTGATGAATAAAAGGCTGGTAAACAAACTGAAAATACAGTAAAACATAAAACAGCAAGTGAGTCATTTATTCAGATGGCCGTCGGAGTCCTCTCGTCTCGCATTCGGAGATCCTGACCCTGGGGAACTGGGGTGAGAAGGTTAAAAGCCAGAGGTTAGAAGGCAGGCGGAGGGAAAGGAAGATCAAATACCCGACACCTTCAAACATTCTCTCCTTCGTTAGCGCCAAAAATGCAAGAAGAATGGACAGATTAGATGGAACGCAATGCAATGCGATGGAATGGAACAGAGCGCCTCTTAAAGGAGATGGTTGGTGGAAAAAAATCAAATGTACACAATTTTCCTTTTTCCCACAAATGCAACAGGTGAGCAGCCAGGACGGGTTCGCTGCACTGGAGCTGCGAGGATAATGCAGCTCAAAGGGTCATGGATGTCCCACCAATGAGCATGGTGCTAACATGCAGCGTGGAGCCTGAGATTTCAGGGAAGACTTTCGTTGTTTTTTGCAAGTTTTCTATAAATAGCAAGCATGTAGTTTAGCATCACTAACTGCTGCTCAGCAACAGGGAGGAGCCCAGCCCAACACTTAAAGATGGTTCTTCAGGAGTTCTTTAATAAAGCAAACGGCTCTATTTAGAACCACGAGGAACCCTGCAGACGGGCAAAACTGTGTACATTTGATTTCATTTGATCAACTTATTCCTTTAAAATACAGTCGGTTAGATGAGAAAGAGAGGATGTTTGGACAGGTTCAGCAGGTTCTACCAACTTCTGCCAAGTTCTCCACACCAACTTGGCAGCAGCACCCACTAAAAGAAGCAGACGAGCCAGGGTCCGCTCCAGTGGCAGCCGCAACCCACCGCAAGCGCAAACATTCGCAATCATTCTGGTCAGCGGTTACCATGATTCGACCCTGCATGCTGCTTAGAAATTAAATGCGTTTTCAACATCATCATCATCATCGACCTCATCCAAAGCCCAATGCCAGTCCTCATGGCCCACATCTAGAACCCTGCAAGGGAGGAAGAGCGCCGAGATTCAGCCTACAAAGAGGGAACTCCACTGCTAAAGGTTCTCCAGTAGAGGCAAGCCATGGTCAGCTACAGGATGCTACCTGGATCTGGGAGGCTCAACACTTTATTCTAAAACCCTGAGTTTTCCCTCAACCTTGTCGGCAAAGCTCAACAAGGATCCAGCCGAAATCAGAAAGGCTAAGAGTAAATAAGTCTGTAAATAAATAGCTTCTGAAATCTAAGTGATCACTATCAAATGAGTCTAATCAACATTTTTGAAAAATCAAGAATGTTGGAATTGTTGATTTAACTTTTTTTTTTAAGTTTTGTATCTGAATCTGAATAAAGGAATCTGAAAGTTCCAGTATCTACATCTACGTTTCAGCCCCCAAATAGGCGTCAAGTTGTGCCAAACTGAACACAAAGCAACTCTACGCATTGTTAGTGGCAAAGAACATGCCATGGATGCTGAGTTCACGAGAGATCACCAGTGCACCATTAAAGTAGCCGTTCCCACAGCGTGCAAATTTGGAAAATGAACCGGAGCTGAAGTAACCCGTGTGCCATTTCTACTGATGGCCTTTTTTAGAAGATGCCTTGTATGAAACTCCTGAATGGATGCCTCATACAGTGCCAGAAGACTCATGCTGCGATTGAGACCTCTTCAGCTCCAGCTCATTTTGAATGTGTTAGCGCTACAAAGAAACTCCTCATCCAGCTACTTTCACCCAGTTGCAAACTCGGGGTTGAATTTGGTCGGAGTGCAAGGTCTCAGAACCTCCTCTTTCCTGTCCATGTGGTCTTTGTGGCACTTGATTTGGCACCGCAGGCACTCCAGAGCCAGAGGAGGCTTGAACATGTTCCAGAGGGGTTTAGTGCAGGCTTCACAGTTGGTGGGGAAGTGGTAGAGAGTGGGCATAAACTCATGACCCTTGTGGTAGATGAATTTCTCCCTGCCTGGAGGGGGCGCTGTAGGCTCCTTAGAGTTGTGCACAGCCCTGTGTGTCATACAGAGTTGCACTACATAACCAGCACCAAATGTATCCCATGCCTCAAAGGGGAATCCCACTGATTTTTCAAAATTTCGGGAGCATTAAATGAGCGAGATGTAAACAGAGGGGTTTGGTGTGAAATGGTTCAGACGTCTTTACAGCGGTGGTGATGGGAACCAGGGGTCGTCATGACTACAACACAGATATAGACACTGTATTTACCATCCAGAACCACCAGAGAACCTACACGCGTCTACGTTTTTAATTGGAATGCTGATAAAATAGTGGAAAATCTGAACAAATACGTTTTCTTTGGGGAATATTTAGCCTCCGAGTGTCCTTCATGCACCTCACCACCAAGAACATTTTAAAAATGAATTTTAGGCCAAAAGCTTATTAAAATATAATATAATGATATACATCAGGCAATGTATTCGCAATCATTTCATTTAAACTCTTTAAACTGTTTGGATGTCTGGTTCCTATCACCACCACTGTGAACAGTTCTGATTTGATATTTCACACCAAAATACTCGAATGACTTTGTTTACATCTTAAATTATTCAACTATGCGCACATTTTTAAAACAATCTGTGGAATTCCTCTTAACAGTGATGCCCAATGACTATGATACCCAAACAAAGGACAAATGCAAGCTAACCCATCCCTATTAACTTTTACTAGGCACGTTAACATTATATTCTATTTTATGAATTTATTGTTTAACAATATGAACAACCACAAACCTCACTTTTGACCCATTTTGTATGATAATCATTTCGCTTATTTCAGAATTAAAAGTAGAAACAATACAGCCATAAAAGCCCACTGAGGCAGAACTGGATCAGCAGTCTGAATATAACACCTGGCCTTGATTATGAGAAAAGACATGGATACAGAAACATTGATGAGAAGAAACATTAACGTTACAGAAACCCGTTTCAAGCTGAACCGGAGGCTCATTCTCACCTGGGTTTGCTGGCTGGTAGCTGTCGGCTGGGTCTCCTCATAGACTGGCTCGCCTGTACTTTAACGGGGACACGAGGAGAGGAGCGGTGGATTGTCTCCGGCGCAGGCGGCTTTTTGGGGATTTTCTTGACGAGCCTGCTGACCCATTTCTGCTGCTCTTCCTGAGATGCAGCCAGCAGCAGCAGGTTCTTGGCTGTAGACACGTCGTAGTTCACTGGAAAGAGGAGGGATAAACTTGAGCCCAAAACAGGAACTAAACAAGTATTAGGGGTTCCACAGGGCTCAATACTAGGCCCTACAAGAAGATCTGAAGAACTCCAAATAATCAAGCTTAGCTTTTGGTTTAGCTTTATTTACATTCCAGGGTGTACAAACATGTGTGTAAGTAAATGATGGTCCTAGCACTGGCTTAGCTTGATTTACATTAGGCCAGAGGTCGGCAACATGCGGCTCTTTTGCTGCCCTGTTGTGGCTACACAGCAGAATCAGATTTGTATGTAAAAATAAAACAGTAAAATAAAGCTCTGCTGATCGTTCAACACAGTTTAACAGTAAATGGTCTTAAACACTGGAATTAAAGTAGAACTGCTGATTCAACCTTTACCCCTCAAGTCTGAAGCGAAGAGTGCTGGTCACCATAGCAACACAGACAACATCAACATCAGAGAGGGTTGCTGCCTTGTGGTGTCATCCTACCATGAACTGCTCGTACTCTTTCAAGTGAAACCTCTGCAGGTCATTAAGGTTAGTACTGCCACCCCTCAGCATGCTGGCTTCAGTATTTCCAAACAAACAATATTTTAGTGAAATCAACAGAAATGTTATTTGCTCACTCAATTACAGACTGAAGTTGATGGTTCATAGTAAGATGTGGAATGGAATCTGGATTGATGACGGTTCATGCTACGTTATGTTACATTACGGCAGGTTCATGGTCCAGCGCAAGCTGCGGACTGGGAAAAGGATCGGTAAGTGGATCGGCCCCGTCCGTCAACGTGGGACCCAATTCCGATATCGGATCGGATTGGTCCTCTCTCTACTTTTTTGTATTTATAATGACTCCAGCTGGTTTCCAGATACGTTTAATTTGCAGCGAGAAACGGTAAAACGCTGGGGAAAAAAATAAAAAAATAAAAAAAATCACAAAGTTGACGTCAGTTTCTTGTTCAAAATTTCCCGTTCCACCTTAACCGGTGCAGCACCTCCTGGCACCTCAGGCACCATTTAAGGTGGAGCGGAAAAATGCAAACAAGAAGCTGGCGAATGAGAAGCGACTTCAGCCTCGTAAAAAATTGAAACTTAGGAGACATTTTTCTATCAGTGATGTGAAAAAAGCAGCTACAGCTGAATATTTTTGTATTTTTAACCTATGCTAGTAAATTAACTCATACTGAGATATATTTACAGCCAAGATGGTAAAAAGCTACTTCAATAAAATGGTCATAAAATGTTGTGGCACCCAGGGCGGCTTGACTTGTACTGAAAGCACCAAACGTCTCTTCATAACGTTTGGGTTACGAAACCCCTGCCTTAGGCTCATTCAAAGTGCATAACACCAAAAAGATCTTGCTACAGAAATTATGGCATAGCTTCCTTCAAACAAACCAATTTACCAACTGACTTGAACAGAAACTCTCTGACCGGCTTTACCCACCTCTACATGGTGCGATGACCTCCTCCTTCTTGTCCATGTGGTCTTTGTGGCACTTGATGTGGCATCTTCGGCATTCCAGGGCTGGAGGTGGCTTGAACATGTTCCACAGGGGTTTGGTGCAGGCCTCACAGTTAGTGGGGAAGTGGTAGAGGGTGGGGATGAACTCGTGACCCTTGTGGCAGATGTAGCTGGACTTCTCCCCGATGGGCAGAGGCTCCAGCTCCTGCTCCTTCTTACTCTCGCCCTCATTAGCATACAAGATCTGGGAAGGAAGCACAGCAGTGGGGGCTTCAGAATCGACTCAAACTGGACGGTAAGGTGACCTTTTAACTACACAACAGTTGTTTTCTTGCTTCTGAACAGACTTCCATGGAATTATTGGGGCATATAGCCAGAAATAGTGCACAGCAATGAAATAACAACGAGGCAAAGCACTCAGGCATGCATAAACATCTTATGTGCCACATTAACTCTACAAACAGAAAATCTAATCGGGTTTCATTTGAATTATTAAGCAAACAAAGCTAAGAACTATGACGACTCAGGGAAACATTCACCTTTCAGAGAGAAGTGTTTAGACTGTAAATGGGGAGGATCTGTGTTATCATACCTGAAATATTCGGGGAATCTCTTTAGCGTCAGCGCGGTACACATCTGTCTGCGTGACGGATCGAACGTGGAAGAGTTTACTGTGGAAAGAGAAACAAAGACGTGTGAGAGAAGAAGAGGCAAAAGCAGCCTGTTTTTACTCTTCCCCGTACATGAACTCCGCTTATACAGTACAGACGGACTGTACTGAACCATCGGCAACTGCGTTGTGTTACTTAAACTGATAATCCAGAGAATCAATGAGCGAGACATGTCAGGCTTTCAGACCGGGACCAAAAATGTAATTAACACAGTTTTTGCTCTTCTTCCAAATGTAGCCAGTTTGAAAAGACCAAGGCTGTGTCCAGTTCTTCAGCTCTGCACTGGAGCTCTAAAGCTACTGTATATAACAAGTAACAGAAGCATGTGTCCCAGCCTAGCTGCGACTGTAGCTGATTGATTACACAGACGCCCGAGGCTGTGCATAATTTTATTTTATTTACCCCCCACACAAAACAAGGGGCTCTGAGTCTAAGCGTCTTTTCTTTATGGGAAACATGAACGGTACTGGCACTCTCCCTCCAAGCACTGTTAGAAATTAAGGGTCTGTGCAGGAACACTTCTTGTTCATCGAGGTCCAGTCAGTGTAAATGTTCCCTCAAAGGTTCTACAGTGGTTCTAAGGTCTGATTGTGGAGCTTAAATCAGTTCCTCCAGGTGAAAAGTTGGTATTTGTTCCTTTTCATAACCGAATGTTTTAAAACAGAGCAGTAGAGTAAAAGCCTGGAGGCGAGGCGAGGCGGGGTGTGTGGAGTCAGTCCAGCTTAGAACAGATCATTTCAGTGGGTTCTGGTTCAGTTATGTTCCCTGACTGAAGGGACTGAGATGGAGCCTTGAGGGTCCCACCCCAGTGACGAGAGGGGCACTGCCCCAGTGACGGTTTAGTACCGTAATGTGTGCGATAAACATAAAACACGATTTTTCCTGCTTACATTACTTCCCTGAATGTCGACAGATCCAAAATGACAAGGACGTTAAGCAGCTAAAAAGTGAAAACTGATACATGCCAACGCTCCTAATTGCTGTCCCATGGATGTAATATCAATACTAATATGACTAAACACCTACGGAAACCTTAGCCTTAGCCTAAAACCACTGTACTGGTTTGTGAGAGGTGTTTCGGTGAGGTTGCCAGTCTTATGCCAGTTCAATGCGCAGCTAGAGCTGAACAATTTGGAGAAAATATCCCAACTGCAATTTTTCATAAACTGAGATTCAGGCCTGATTTATTTTGGACAAGAAGACCAGAATTTCCACGTTTGAAGCTTGACCCCTGAACGCAGTGTGTCAAACTGCCAGTAAGTTGTGGTTGTGATGTCACAACACGTGGAGGTCTGGTTGCCTCTGATTGGTCTAACGTATCTACAGACTTTTCAAACTCTTATTAGGTTCAATTCCCCCCCCATTAAAACTTAAGAGAACATTTCTGCTAACGTACTAATCTGCAGCCAAATCACAGCCGTGATGTTATTTCGCGATAAAACTCTCCCTCTCGTGTTCTACTGCTTAAATACAGCACCAGCATGTTCTTCTACTGCTGCAATTAATCTGATCACGCGAAGAACTATTTAAGCACGGTTCTACATTGTCGTTACTAAAGAACCAGTTTTTTTAAGAATCTTGAACTCTCTTTATGAGTGTGGGCTATAATAAAAAAAAAACCTCTTGAATTTGAAAATTACCTTCAAGTCTTAAATTGCGATTTTAATATAAAAACTTTATCTTCCAGTCTTGTGCAGAGCGTTGTTGACTTTCTAAGTAAAAATCTACAGAGAAAAAAAACTTCAGCACATTTTGGTGCACAATTACTGTTTATTTGCTGAATTTAAAATGTAAAAAAAAGGGGTCTGAGCAAAAATTATGGTAAATTTTATGTTTTAATTTTTAAGTTTTTCTCCTAATAAACTCAGCAAATAAACAGAAAGTGTGCAATAAAATTAAATAAAAGATGGGCTGCACAAGCGTGTCCTCTGTAGAGGACGTGCCGTCACTTAGACAAGGAACAAAACGTGCAATTTCACCAGAGGCGCCCGAAGTTTTGCGCACTGTATATTTAAATTAACGTAAAAGTAAACGTGGAGGTGCGGAGCCCAAAATGTTCTTGAGTGAAAGAAAAAAAAGGTGTTGACGTTGAAACGTACTGAAGTATATAAAAGCAGAAAGTGAACAGCTTAACTGATCCTGTCTGATTTCGACTACCAGACCTCGCAACTGAGACGATCCGGTGACGTTTGTGGGAAAAACGTACGCAGGACGAAACGTATCGGCTTTGGAACGTTTCGGTTTAGCACGGGATGCGACAGGGGAGATTTTCAAAAACAGCTCGGAGCCTGGGCCACAGAATGACCACACATCTTCAGAAGTCTATCTCGGATGGGAGGGACATTGTGTGTCCACTTCACTTCAGGCTGAGCAGCTGCTTTAAAGAGCGATGCAGATAATACTCACTCTATGTCCAACACCATGCAGGGATTGGAGTGCTCTTTATCCTGCTCGCTGCTGTAGAAGAGGATCTTCTTACTGCTCACCACAACATACTGCAGGAAGGAAAAAGAGGTCAAGTCTGAAACCTGTCGAATCGCTGACTCACTCACAGCTTTCCAGCAAATATATGAGGCAAATCAGAGTGTAGGTAGTGAACCTTTCTCTCCCAGCCAAAGCGTTTGGTGTTGTTCCTCACAGGAAGAGACAGCCAGCCCTCCAGTCTCGTCTCTGTGCAGAAAAAGAGAAACATTGAACGACGCCGCTGCATCCGTGGATCGCGTTCCTCTGTGTTTCGAGGCCGTCCTGTCGGGCTCAGCGATTTGGGGAAAATATCTAATTGCGATTTTTTGGACTAATATTGTGACTGCAATTCAAATCGCGATTATATTTTACAAATTGAGATTCAGGCCTGATTTATTTGGCCAAAAAGACAACAATATCCACCTTTTCTGGCCTCAGGCTTGACCCCTGAACACAGTGTGCCAAACGGCCAGTAAGTTGTGGTTGTGATGTCATGATCTGGTTGCTTCTGATTGGTCCAACTCTTCTAGAGGTATTCCACAAACTCTTATTAGGTTCAGTTTCCCCTCTTAAAACTTAAAAACAGCATTTTTGATCATGTGCACACTTGAAAAATTGGTTCTTCAAGGGTTCTTTAGTGAATACAATGGTTCTATAATAGTACCATAAACAGTCATTTGCCATTTGCACGTGTAAAAAGTTCTTTGGATGGTGAAACGGTTCTTTAGATTGATGGAGATTGTGATGCATATGGTTCTATATAGCACCTTTTTGAAAAGGGTTCTAACAAAGCACCTAAACGTCCTGTCGTTAACAAGCTTGACATCGCAACAATAGCAGAACCCTTTTTGGTGCTATTTAGAACCACATACTTCATCAATCTAAAGAACCTATATAGAATTCTATATAGAATGACTGTTTTCAGTACCATCGTTATTAAGAAACTTGAAGCGTCGGCTATAATTTCCCGAAAAAACATGGCTTTCTCGATCTGAAAATGGCTCTTAAAATTGCCTTAAATTGTTAAATTATTCCGATAAAAAAAAAAAAGATTTATTCAGCCCTTCACTCCTGAAGTGACAACCTCCAAAACACAGAGAAACGAGCAAGACGTCACACAGAGTTCCTTCACAACCGAAACAAAGTCTCTAATACACACACATTTAACCTGCACAGCACTGAAGGGTGTTCAAAAGGTCAAAAGTGAGAAGTGACAAGCTTGCTGAAGGAAGATGAAGAAGGGAGTGAGGAGGAGAGCCTTTCAGGAAAAGGAGGGGCAGAAAAAAAGAGGGAGGAGAAAAGAAGAAAGAACAGATCTGTGGTAGAAAGAAAAAAGAAATATCAAAAGAAGACAGTGAAGACGAGGTTAAACGTTTGGAATCACTTGTTTATATGTATATGTGTACACACACACACACACACACACACACACACACACACACACACACACATATTACAAGAAAGCAATTTTAGAGCTGCAGACGACTGTATAATAAAGGAAAACTACATCAAGAAGTTAATTCAATATTTACATACAATTTAAAAAATATAAATACATTTATTAATTACACTTTAATATTCGGATCATTTCATATCTGAGATATGATATCAGTCTCAAGGCGGTAGACAAACACTGAACGAAACATCTTTTGTGAAAAATCGTGCAGACGTTAGCACCGAGTCAAATAAAACTCACTGATCTCACAAGTGATTCCAGACTTCTGATAGTTTAACGACTCTACAAACGGAAATAAATAAATAAATAAATAAACAAACAAGCAGAGCAGCTCGTGTAACGGACAGAAGGTGAAGCAAGCGTGCGGAAGGAAACCTGGTAGTGACTCATCCGTTTCGAAATCGGGGCCGCTGCTCATGCTGGCCGAGTCGAGGGAGTGGACGTTGAGGGAGTTTAAGAGGCCGCGGAGCTGCTCGATATCGCTGTCCTTGCTGTCCAGAGCCATCTGCAGCTCCACCCGCATCACCGACTCCTCCGCCAGTTGCTGTGGTGAAGAAGGCCACCAATTTTACCATCAACCAAAACAGCAATGAAAACATGTTGAACACAGACGATACGCGGTATAACTTTCACAAGATGTGGTGCACCATTTCTCATTATCCTGAAATCCTCTATATCTACTTGGGGCAACAGCTACTTCGTCCAAAGTGCTGTCGGTGCAAATAACAGTATTATTATTAGACAACGTCATTAGCATTACATACATACACTATATTGCCAAAAGTATTCAGTCGTCTGTCTTCACATCCCATTCTTAATGCATAGGGTTTAATGTGATGTCGGCCCACCCTTTGCAGCTATAACAACTTCAACTCTTCCTGGAAGGTTTTCCACAAGGGTTAGGAGTGTGTTTATGGGAAATTTTGCACTTCACACCACTGCATTCCACGCTTTGCACTGCGCTTGGTGATGTAAGGCTTGGATGCAGCTGCTCGGCCATGGAAACCCATTCCATGAAGCTCTCTACGCTGTTCTTTAGCTGATCTGAAGGCCACATGAAGTTTGGAGGTCCGTAGCGATTGACTCTGCAGAAAGTTGGTGACCTCTGCGCACTATGCCCCTCAGCATCCGCTGACCCGCTCTGTCATTTTACGTGGCCGACCACTTGGTAGCGGAGTTGCTGTCGTTCCCAATCGCTTCCACTTTATAATCCCTGACAGTGGACTGTGGAATATTTAGTAGTGAGGAAATTTCACGACTGGACTTGCTGCACAGGTGGCGTCCGATCACGGTACCACGCTGGAATTCTCTGAGCTCCTGAGAGCGACCCATTCTTTCACTAATGTCTGTAGAAGCAGTCTGCAGGCCTAGGGGCTCGGCTTTACACACCTGTGGCCATGGAAGTGACTTGAATTCAATGGTTTGGATGGGTGAGTGAATACTTTTGGAAATATAGTGTATATACACACACACACACACACACTCAGTACTGTGTAAGTCTCAGGCACCTAAGCACACGATTTTAAATCACTTATTTAGGCAGTAAGTATATTTTTACTTGTAAAAGAGTCACTGATTTAAAGCACAGCTCTTAGAGAATCTTCAAACATGAGCAAGTCAGTTAGTCACAAGTCCATGAGGTGCTTCACATCTAAAAACACCACATCATAAAGTTATTTATTTATTTTTATTTCTACATCCCTTCGGTGTGCTGGACATATTTTGCTGTAGTGATATATTATCACATATGTCATCATGGGGGTCAGTGCGGTTGTCGGTGTCAGGGGAGTTAGTGTATGGAATCAGTATTGTGGGTCAATCTGGTGGTCAGTGAAAGGGATCGGTGTAGGGGTCAGCGTGGGAGTTAGTGTAGTGCCTCACTGTGGGGAGTTAGTGTAGGGAATCAGTATTGTGGGTCAATCTGGTGGTCAGTGAAGGGGATCGGTGTGGGGGTCAGCGTGGGAGTTAGTGTAGGGGATTAGTATCAGGGTCAGTGTGGAGGTCAGTGTAGGTGATCAGTATGAAGTCAGATTAGTGTGGGGGTCAATCAGTCGTTTACATGCACTCAATAACCCAATCACAATCAGATTTATGCAGTTACCTGATCATTCAAAAGGTCATGTAAACAGCACACTCTGATTTCTAAGATCGGAGCAAGGTCTAGAAAAGGAATCTGATAAAGAGGCTGGACTTTAGCTCAGTAATCAGATCTCTCAGTGCTGTGAACTCTCACTCTGACTTCTTTCAGATTTCTCAGTCTGCGCATGTGAAAACCGCAGTACCAGAAACAGCAAGCAGTGTTTAACGCAGCACCCAAAGACACAACAAAACACTTCTGGTGCCACTGAAACCAACTACATGTTCAATGAAATGAATTTTCTTCATCTTCTACATGATGTATGTTCATGTTTTTGGGTAAAGTGGTGTGATGTTTAAAAAAAAAGCTGCAGCATTAAGTTCTAGTTTTACGTTACGTTTACATCACACCTTGTTCTGTGAGTTTATTGGCCGGTTGTAAAGAAGAAATCTGATTACTGTCTGACTCTCGTAGACCTGGCGTCATCATAAGTAATCATATGATTACTCAAATGTGAACGTGTTGATCAGATTAGTCACAAAATCAGATTTTCTGCAGTTTTCAGATTACTAAGTGCATGTAAATGGAGTGTAGGGATCAGTGATCGGTGTGGGGGTCAACGTGGGGGTCAACGTGGGGGTCAGTGTGAGGCTTTATTACTGTGGGGTGACTGGCTGAGGTCATATAAACACTGTGTAGTGACTAGTGATTGTGTATTGGTGTCGTTTGCTGGTCATTGTGGGTTTTTGATTGTACCGCCTGCATGTCGTTGATCTCTCGCTGGTATTTAATGATGGTGCTGTTGAGTTTCTCCTTTTCTGAACGCAGCTCCAGCTGCAACTTCCTGTTCTCTTTCTCTTTCCTCTTGACATCCGTGTCGTTTCCACGGCGACTACCGCCGCCACGCACCTCCTTCCTGTTCATGATCTCGGCCAGCTTGTTCACAGCCTGTTATTAAACACCAACAACACATCAACAGGCGTCAAAATTACTGCATGATTAAATATTTCAGACGTAAACAAAGCCATTCAGGGTGGTTTGGTGTGAAATGCTCTGTTCTACAGAAACTCAGTGGTGGTGATAGGAACCAGACGTCCACCACTAAAAGCTCCCTCACAGAAAGCTACTACATGACATTATAACAGTTTGGAGAAGGTTCTGGCCTAAAACTGATATAGTCCATTCATGCTGGCGAGGTACAGTGTTGTGAGGTAAAACTCAGAAGACATGTAAGTTCACTGGTGGTTCTGGATAGTATGCCTATAAAATGCCTATATTTGTGTTGTGGACCCCTGGTTCCTATCACCACCACTGTAATTGAAATTGGTAAGTGTCTCTACAGTAAACCATTTTACAAATTCCCCTTTAACGTCCAAAAGGTCGACAGAAAAGGTGATTCCAAATCAAGATTAAGATTAAGTGACCCTTATTAGTCCCACAATGGGGAAATTCCACCTCCGCATTTAACCCATCCGTGAAGTGAAACACCACATACACACTAGTGAGCACACACACACTAGGGGGCAGTGAGCACACTTGCCCGGAGCGGTGGGCAGCCCTATCCACAGCGCCCGGGGAGCAGTTGAGGATTAGGTGTCTTGCTCAAGGACACCTCAGTCATGGACTGTCGGCTCTGGGGATCGAACCGGCGACCTTCCGGTCACGAGGCTGGATCCCTAACCTCCAGCCCACGACTGGGCTGGAGACACAATTTGAAAATAAGAGAACTAATTTATTAGTACTGAGTACTTTAGGGTAATGTTGTTTTCTTAATACCTGAACTTATCCACATCTTACATGATGTACATATTATTTTTGAACATGCACATAAAAATTAAGCTACTCCACTGTAATATAAAATAAATTATATTTTAAGGTCATAAATGGTCTTCTAAATCCGCAAGAGGACAAATACCAAGCATTTCCAAAAGCTCATTGAGCACAATTAAGTACAACTACATTTTATCTTCTCCATCATCACTGAGCACTTTTTAGAAGTTTAGGTGTCATCAGAACTCATTATGCTCTTTTATGAACTATTTCTCATCTGGCATCCTACCTGTTCAAAAACATAATACAGAAGAGGGTAAAGCACTAAGACGGGGCTGTCCGTGCTTGCTGTAGATCACCTGTGTTTTGAGGGTCCTCTCTGACTGCAGCTGCTTCTCATAAGCCAGCTTCATCTGAGTGATGGACTGCTCATCATCCTTCAGCTTCTGCAGGTCTAAAAATCAAACATTTAAATCATCAGGTGGAAAGAGCTCCTAAAGAAGGATCGCTGACTGAAGTAATGACCTTGAACATCATCCAGCTAAAGTGTCCATGGGGAATTCCACTGCTTATCAGTTTAAGATGTAATCGGAGTGGTTTGGTGTGAAACGCTCTCTTCTAGAGAAACTTACTGAGTCTGAACGGCTCACAGTGGTGGTGAAAGGAACCAGACGTCCACCTCTAAAAGCTCCCTCACAGAAAATTTAAACTTTTAGAAGATTTTGGCCTAAAACGTATTCATGGTGGAGGGATACATGCAGGGCACTGTGCGGCAAAATAGTCCCCAAAGAAAACTTATTTTTCCAGATTTTCCATTATTTTCCATCATCAACATTCCATATAAGCTCAGAAGACTCGTGTAGGTTCTCTGGTGGTTCTGGATGGTAAATAAAACGTCTATATCTGTGTTGTAGTCATGGCGACGCCTGGTTCCCATCACCACCACTGTAAAGACGTCTGAACCGTTTCACACCAAGCAGCTCTGACTGACTCTCAAATCACTGAAAAACTGGTGGAATTCCCCTGTCAGGAGCAGCTGTAAGTCACTCTAGGCTAAAGTGAGATGTTACTACGGAAACCACCTGCTGGGAAAGCCCCCAATAAAACGCTCACCATCCTGTGCCTCCTTCAGCTTGTTGTTAAGTTCCTCCTTCTCATTTGCCAAGTTCGCCACGTCACTCGTCAGCGTGCGGTTCGCTTCCTCCAACTGCACGTAAACACACACAAGGAAAGGTTATAACACACACAGATGTCACCGTTAAGCATGTTTATAGAACAGCTGTAAACGCTTAGAGGTAAAAACACACAGTTACTGCTTTAAGTCAATAAATGAAAACGCAATACGACAAATAACCTTTCATCACAGTTTATGATACAGCATACTGCATTTTAATGACACTGCGTATTGTGTGCACACACTAATCACACCTAACATCATGACCACCTCCTCGTTTCTACACTCACTGATCATCTTATCAGCTCCACTTACTGTATAGCTGCACTCTGTAGTTCTACAGTTACAGACTGTAGTCCATCTGTTTCTCTGATACTCTGTTACCCCGTTCTTCAGTGGTCAGGACCCCCATGGACCCTCACAGAGCAGGTACTGTTTGGGTGGTGGGTCATTCTCAGCACTGCAGTAACACTGACGTGGTGGTGGTGTGTTAGTGTGTGTTGTGCTGGTCTGAGTGGATCAGACAGCAGTGCTGCTGGAGTTTTTAAACACCTCAGTGTCGCTGCTGGACTGAGAATCGTCCACCAACCAAAAACATCCAGCCAACAGCGTCCTGTGACCACTGATGAAGGACTAGAGGATGACCAGCACAAACTGTGCAGCAGCAGATGAGCTGTCGTCTCTGACTTTACATCTACAAGGTGGACCGACAAGGTAGGAGTGTCTAATAGTACATCAAATCTGACCGCTCTGTGGTTTAATTCCTGCTCTGTGTTTACTAGGAATGAACGGCATTTGGTGAAGTTACTCACAGTGAGCCTGATGACCACGACTGCCGTGTCATTTTAGGAGACAATAATGTATTTGTGAATAGATCTTGTGAATAGATCTTGTGAATAGATGCTTCAGGTGGAACCGTGACCGAAAAAAAAAAAAAAATCGATCAAACGCAGACCTCCACAACGGCCCTGTAAAGCCTGAAATAACCATTTAAACGTAAGATTGGATTAAAGGCTGCGGGACTCACTGAGCTGATGGTGATGTCCTTCTCTGCCAGTTCCTGCCTGTGTCTGGCCATCATCTCCTTGATCTCCAGCTCCTTCATGATCTTCTCCTTCTCCAGGTCAGAGTACTGCTCCTCAGCGATGGAGCGAGCCAGCTGCTCCGAGTCCGCCTTCGTCAGGGTGATCTCCAGCTGAGCGGCCAGAGAGTCCCTGAGAGAGACAAAGCAATCAGGCTAAGCATGGTGGGAGAGACAAGACACGGAGATGCTACCTACTGGCCAAGAACTATGACCGTCAGACCAGCTTCCTGTTGAAGATCTACAGAGTTACCCCAAATGTAATTTAACAGCAGAGACGTGCTTGGCGGACAAACATTTGGACAGAACTGAGGTTTCAGGGAGGCTACTACTGTTATTGTGATGTACTTTAGTCCATGTTTACATTCAACAGTATATCAGTGTCACATGATCAAGTCTAACAGAGTTACTTAAGGCCTCCACATGGTTTGAGGTGTGTATGATGATTTAGGCATGCAGTTAGCAAGTAATCAAGGGTGGAAACAGTGAAAAGAAGCTGCACAGGCCACATTGTGTTTAATTTTTTTCAACCAAAATGTTAAAATAATTATTTTCACTCAGAAACTCAATAAAAAAAAAAAAACAGCTCCAATTTTGCATATTACTGCTGTTGGAACAAAACCTTCAATCTATATTTTTGTTGTATTTCAGTATTGGACATTATTTGAAAATATCTATTGCTCTTTAAATTGCGTGCGAATTTCGTGATGAATGGACTAAAAGAAACGGCCCAAAATGACCATAGAAAGAAGTCTGGATCCACCGACTTACATTATTCAGTACTGTGTGAGTCTGAGGCTCCCAAGACACGCTGGCACAATCTATTTATTTGTGTAGTTTGTGTTTATTTGCTGAGAAAAAAAGTGTTAATATTTAAATAAACAAAATTTATATAATATTAATTAATAATAGGGCGGCACGGTGTCATGGTGGGTAGCACTGTCGCCTCACAGCGAGGAGGGCCTGGGTTCGATTCCCCAGCCGGGTGACCGGGGTCCTCTCTGTGTGGAGTTTGCATGTTCTCCCCGTGTCTAAAAACTAGTGATAGACTAGTCACTGTGTTTGTTGACCCATCTCCAAGCCTCTCCTTGAGGAAGTCCAGTATTATATATAGTTGAAAAACAGCTCCTGGTTTGACCAATCAGTGCTCAGTAAATTGAGCTCATGATGTCATTGATGATATTAACGAGTCTCTGTGGCGGCTGTGAAGGTGTCCAGGAAAAATATGGACCCGAGAAATTCTTGGTACTGTTTATTGTTTTTCTGTTTATTTGAATTATAAACACGACTTTATTCTAATGTATATTGTGATAAACTCACTGCTGAGGTCAAAAGTTTAAAACATTCGCTTAGACGCCTAAAACTTACACAGTGCTGTGTGTAAAGTTCCCATTTTGAAGATATGAGGTTTTGTTCTGACAACAGCGAGATATCTGTGTACCTAATAAATTAACATGAAGTTAATAAAAAAGCAAAAAACTTATGAAGCCCAAAATTCTAGAGTGGAAAAAAGGGTTGACATTAAAACTTAAAAGCACATAAAAGCAAAAAGTTCTTAACTGAAAAAATGATCAGTACCTTCTGTTTTACTGTGTTATACTGTCAAATAGTTTAGGCTTGCATATTAATATATTACATATTAATATAAATGAGTGCATATAATATGCATTATATAAAGCACAGTATTATGCTTCTGAATCAACAGAACTGTGGGCTGTTTCACTTTATACTGATGTGCAGTTAACTGGATGGTTTAATCACAAAATAACGTATAAAGTGGACTATAAAGTGCAAAAAATAGGCCGAGCCCAAAAACGTTAAGCTTTTAATGGTCTTAACAACAAATCATTAAACAAATGGTTTCAGTGACTCAGTGTGGGATATTCTTCCCTTTAATTCTTTTAAATGGTGAAAGTTTGTGTTTAAACTTGCAGAAAGTCTTGATCCACTCAGCACTGGCGGCTTCGTACAGCTGAAAAACACTGCAGAGCCAGTTTGTGTTTAATGTGAGACCAAATATTCTCTATAGGGTTTAAATCTGGGCTCTGACCAGCAAAACCATCAGTAAACACCAGTACATTTCACACCTGGCCCATTGTTGTGTACAGGAACACTTTTGAAGATAAAATGTGTTTTTGCTCTTGGAAATATATTTGAGTAAAAATACAACTGTTCAATTTTAATAATACTTGAGTAAAAAAATACTTAAGTATAGTAAAGAAGTATTTTCTACCTCAGGCTAATATACACTAGCTTCCTTTACTCCTTAAGTGGCATAAAAATAAGAAGCAAATTTCAGACGCCAAACATTTCTTGGCTGATCAGCGACTTTTGGGGTAAGGAGGGGAAAACTGTACATTTGAATTAAACTATCGCTTCAAGTCTTAGATGATTGACTCACTACATACACCATCACACACACACACACACACACACACCACTCACACACACACACACACACACACACACACACACACACACACACATAGAAACACTAACTCACCTCTCCTCCTGCAGCTCCTGCAGGGTTTGCTGCATGTCCTTATACAGCTTATTCCTCTCCTCACACTCTTCCTTCAGCTCCCGCACCTGAGTCTTATAGAGTGTCTAGAGGGAGGGGGAGGGGGGGGGGGGCAGAGCACATGACAAAGACCAGGAAAGAAAGAGAGATAAAGACAGAGAGAGAGTGTGGGAGAGAAGCAGAGAAAGGGAGAGGGAGAGAGAGAAAGACAGCACATGACAGACAACAGGAAAGAGAGATAAATACAGAGTGTGGGAGAGAGGGAGAGAGACAGAGGGAGAAAGTGCATGATAGAGAAGGGGAAAGACAGGAAGAGAGATAAAGAGAGAGAGCGAGAGAGAGAGAGAGAGAGAGAGAGAGAGAGAGAGAGAGAGAGAGAGAGGGAGAGAGAGGGAGGCAAAGAAAGAAGGAGAAAGCACAGAGCACAAGACAGAAGGGGAGACAGAAAGAAAGAGAGAGAGAAAAAGACAGCACAAGAAAGAACTTATGATTTTGACCTGTAAACACCTCTACACAAGGACAGTGAATAAACTGACCACTGAACAGGTCAGTGATTAGATTAGAGCAGTAAAACAGTCTTACTGAGAAATACTGCTCTGCCTCCAGCTGATCCTGCAGCTCCTTCATCTGACCATCGGCATCCTGACGCTCCCTGAGAGAGAGAGAGAGAGAGAGAGAGAGAGAGAGAGAGAGAGAGATATAAATGATAGAGAAGGAAGGGGACAGGTAGAGAAAGAGAAAAAGAAAAAAGTGACAAAGGAAAAGAGAAAGGGAGGGAAAGAGGGAGACTGACAAAGAAAGAGAAAGAGAAAAAGAAAGCGCAGGAGAGAGGGAAGAGTCGGGAGAATAGAGACAGAGACAAATCAGACAAAGAAAGAAAGAGGCTGAGAGAGAAAGAAACGAGACTGATAACGAGAAGATAGAAGGAATGCAAGAAGCTCTGAAAAGCGCACGACTATCAAAGCTCACTTGCGCAGCTCCGTGTTCTGCTTCTCGAGGCTGCGTTTGATGTCCAGCAGGTGGTTGATCTCCTGCTTGAGCTGCTTCTCTGATGTGCGCAGCGTGCTCAGCTGCTGGTTCTGGACCTTCAGGTCATTCTGGGTCAGGCTGCGCTTCTGGATCTCCTGCTCAATCCTCAGAGAGAGGTTCTTCACCTGTGTGCAGATAAAGATCACAGCTGACATGAGAAAAGCAGTAACTCTCCATAGGAGAAAGAAAAGAACTCATTCACATTCGGTCCACACTGAGTGTCCACTGAGCTGCGTTTCCACGCTGTACACCTCATGCCTTGTGTACACTACAACACTTTTACCCCGATTTTAGACCGATTCTCGGTCTGGCTGAGTCGGAGCTGGTCGGCTCTACTCTGCAGATTTTTGGGTCAGCTGGAGGCGACAGTCGGAGTGAGAGTCGAGTCGTGTGTGATGGGTGCAGACTCAGATTTTTGACCTCCCGATCACGTTTCAGACCAGTTTATCAAACGCTTGATTTTTTTCGACCCGACTCAATCTGAATGGATTCCTGCAGCAACCAATGAAAACAGAGCAAGAAAGAAGAAAAAAGCTTTTTAATGAGCCGAGTTTAAGGCACAAATGAGTTTATGTACATTTAAAACTCGCATTTTTAAATCCACGATCCTCACTTAACCACATTTACCTGCTGCCTTTTTACTGTACCAGCACAAACGGCAAAGAAAAGAGCAGCAGCTCCACCTTCAATTGGGTCTCGACGAACACGAGAGTTTGCAGAAGTTCAGTGAGCTCTGTCTTAGATTATAAACGACTGGGCACCCCACACAATCGGACTGCTGTTTTGGGGGTGACTAAAATATCGGGGATCACACACCACTCAACTTTTCAACTGTCGCTGAACTGAACAGAACCCACTGAACTCACTCACTACGAGACCCAAATAAAGGTGGAGCTGCTGCTGCTGTTTTCTCTGCCGTTTGCAGCGACACAGTAAAGAAGCAGCAGGTAAACATTAAGTGAGGATCATGGATTTAAGAATGTGATCAGTTTGATATTTCAGTGTTTTAAATGTACATAAACTCAATTATGCTTTAGACTCAGCTCATTAAAAAGCTCTGCTCTACATGTGAGAGACTTTTAGCCGTTTTTCCTGCTGTATATTCTTCTTTTGTGCTCTCCGCCTTCATTGGTTGTTGCAGGAATCTGTTCAGATCGAGTGATTGACCAGTTTACACTAGAGTCGGGTCACAAAAATCACATTTGATCAACTCTGAGCCTGAAACACAATCGTGAGGCCAAAACTCTGAGTCTGCACCCCTCAAACATGACTCGACTCCATCTGTTGACTCAGCTACTGACTCCAACTGACATCTCCAAACATCTGCAGACTAGAGCCAACCAGCACAGATCCTGCCAGACTGAAATCGGGGCTAAATTTGGGGGAAACAAGTCAAGCGGTGTAACTCTGGCTTTACTGCTTTCCAGGACCCCACCCATCGCATCAGTACTCAGTATTCCACAAGCTCATCATTTACAAATAAATCACAACTCGATCCTTCAAAGAAGGTAAGAGAGTAAGCGCACCTCTTCATTGAGTCTGTCCTTGTGTCTGCGCAGCTCCTCGAGCTTCTGCAGGGCCTGCTTGTAGTCGCAGTCCAGCATGGAGTTCTGCTTCTCCAGCTGCAGAAGCCGGTTCTCCACACGCTGCTTAGAGGCACGTTCCTCCTGCAGCTTCTGCTCCAGCTCTGTCCACAAACAACAACGCTGCAGTCATACACCAGCCAGTCGAGTACACCAGTGAAGCGTGCACGTAATCAATCATCACTCCCACATACAAGACTCCATCCACAAATAAACACTACAAACAGGGGCATTCTCTCGTTTACACCAGGCACACTGACCCCTTCTTCACTTTATAGCACATAAGCAACCCTTTGCCCACTAGACCTTCATTCTCTTCATAGCTCACCTTTATAGCATTAACCTCTCATAGCACACTCTCATTATTCACAGCGTACCGACTCCTTATAGCCTTTATAGCACACTAAACCCTCAAACCCTCAAACCCCCAAGACCCTTTGTAGTACACCAGCTCTTCAGATACGTTGTAGCACAGTAGTTCCTTAACACCCTGTAAAGCACTCTAGCCTTTCATAATCACACGAGCCCCTCCTACCCTTCGCAGCACACGAGCCCCTCCACACTAGCCCCTCCTACCCTTCGCGGCACACTAGCCCCTCCTACCCTTTGCAGCACACTAGCCCCTCCACACGAGCCCCTCCTACCCTTCGCAGCACACGAGCCCCTCCTACCCTTCGCAGCACACGAGCCCCTCCTACCCTTCGCAGCACACGAGCCCCTCCTACCCTTCGCAGCACACGAGCCCCTCCTACCCTTCGCAGCACACTAGCCCCTCCTACCCTTCGCAGCACACTAGCCTCTCCTACCCTTCGCAGCACACTAGCCTCTCCTACCCTTCGTAGCACACTAGCCCCTCCTACCCTTCGCAGCACACTAGCCTCTCCTACCCTTCGCAGCACCCTAGCCCCTCCTACCCTTCGCAGCACACTAGCCCCTCCTACCCTTCGCAGCACACTAGCCCCTCCTACCCTTCGCAGCACACTAGCCCCTCCTACCCTTCGCAGCACACTAGCCCCTCCTACCCTTCGCAGCACACTAGCCCCTCCTACCCTTCGCAGCACACTAACTCCAAGTAGCAATTGTAGCACACAGGCTCCTCACAGCCCTCACAGTATAAGACCTCATATTGTTCATAACGACGGTGGACCCTTGTAACACACTTTGCATTCATACATAAGTCTTACATATTTCTCTCATTTCTCAAACACTACAGCTCTTTTTCCAAGCATGTGGCACCTTTCATGGCCTCAGATTTGGCTCCCTCGATGGACTCGCTGATCTTGCTCTTGTCCGCCAGACGGGCTTTCGTGGCCTTGTGGGCCGCCTCCTCCTGCTCCAGGCTCTGCTGCAGCACCTTCAGCTTATACGTCATATCAATCTCCTTATTGCTCTTCTCCTATTGGACACAGAAAAAACAGGACGGACAATTAGGACGAGGAGCAGGGTCAAAATAATTATAGTACTCAGGTACCTCAATGACATTCAAACACAGCAATAATACAACAAAGAGGGGAACATTGCATGCAACTAGACGAGGAGGTGATCCGTAGCTGACGGTTTGTTCGAATTAGTACCTGATTAAGTAGACAGACGTTACCATGAGTTCA